>NW_017307481.1:478065-483096 GCF_000935625.1 Nanorana parkeri | reverse complement strand
GGACATTAGAGTGTAAGCTCCTCTGTACAGAGACTGATGTGACTGGCTCAGTGTTCTCTGTACAGCACTGCGGTATATGTCAGAGCTATATAAATGTATAATAATAGTGTGTGACTGTGCGAGGACATTAGAGTGTCAGCTCCTCTGTACAGAGACTGATGTGACTGGCTCAGTGTGGCGGCGGTGGGGGCCGGTGGTGCAGGGGCCCAGACCTCTAGCTGTGTAAGGGGCCCCAAAATTTCTGATGGCTGCCCTGATCCTATTGTACTGCTACTGCAGCTTCAGGCCCCATGTTCCAGAAATGGAATGCCATGGAAACTGCTTTCTACAGTTGATAGGTACATTCCTGATGCTTTTCACACCTTTTGTGCTCTACAATATACCCTAATCTGCCCCTCTACAGTTTTTGTTTGACATTACATAGTGACATCGTATTTGAAGTTGAGAAAAGACATAGGTCCATCAAGTCTTATGTTGCGGTCTCTGAGGAAGATATCTAAATGCTTTTTGAATAATTCAATACTCTCAGCTGAAACCACTTCTTGTGGCAGCGAATTACAGACTTTAACCGATCTAACTGAAAAAAAGCCCTTACGCCCCTTGTGGTTAAATCTTTTCTCCACCAGTTTTAGGTGGTGGCCTCTAGTCTTTGTTACAGAGTTTACTGTAAAAAGTTTATTGCTGATGTTGTCATCACCATTAAACATTTTGTACATCAAAATCATGTCCCCTCATAATTGCCTCACTTCCAGCCTGAACAAGTTTCAAGTTTAATAACCTTGTCTCATAGCTTAGGTCCTCCAGCCCCTTAATTAGTTTACTTGCCCTTCTCTGGACTCTCTCCAGCTTAAGGACATCTTTTCTGTGGACTGGTGACCAGAACGGAACTGCATACTCAAGAGGCTGAACAAGTGATCTATAAAGTGGCAAAATTATTTCTTTGTCTCCACAGTACATTCCCTTTTTAATACAAGGCATTACTCTGCTCGCTTTGTATGCCGCAAGTCTACTATGACCCCCAGATCTTTTTCCATTTCTGACTTCCCTAGTGGAGTACCCAATAATGTGTATTCTTCTTGCCTGTTTTTAACCCCAAAATGCAATACTTTAAATTTTTTAACATTAAACCTCATCTGCCATATAGTTGCCCACTCCCCTATTTTATCCAGGTCCACCTGTAATGTTATAGTGTTTAAGTCCGAGTCTATTACCCTCCAAATTTTAGTATCATCAGCAAACACAGAAACATGGCTGTTAATACTTTCCCCCGATATCATTAATAAACAGATTAAACAGTATGGGGCCTAGCACAGAACCCTGGGGCACGCCACTCTCTACCATAGACCAATCTGAAAAAGAGCCATTTATCAATACTCTCTGGACACGTTCCTGTGTAGGTGTAGGTTATCTGGTCCTAATGATTTATTTGCATTAAGGTTTTCAAGTCTTTGTTGAAACCCGGCCACTGTCAACCACTGCAGTATTTTACGGCTTGAGCTACTCACCTTCTTATCTCCATTAAACCCGTCTTTTTCCTGAGTGCATACCGAGGAGAAAAATTAATTCAATAATTCAGCCTTCTCCTTGTCGTTTATGATTATTCTCATCTTTTATTGGGCCGACCTGCTCTTTTATTACCCTTTTACTGTTTATATAGTTACATAGTATTTGAGGCTGAATAAAGAAACAGGCCCATCAAGTTCAACCTATTGTGTGTATGTTTATGATTCTGCATGTGTATGCATGTGTACGAGTCCCCGCGTGATCTTATTTTTAAGGGTACCTGTACCCCTGTTTGTTACGGTCTCTGAGGAAATTTCCCAAATGCATTTTGAATGATTCAACACTCTCAACTGATACCACTGCTTGTGGCAGAGAGTTCCAGACCCTAAACGCTCTAACTGAAAAGAAGCCCCTAGGACCCTTGTGCTTAAATCTTTTCTCCACCAATTTTAGGTGGTGGCCTCTAGTCTTGGTAAAGGAGTTTACCGTACAAAGTTTATTGCTGATGTTGCTATCACCATTGAACAACTTGTACATCAAAATCATGTCGTCTCTTAATCTCTGCACCTCCAGCGTGAACATGTTTAAGTTTAGTAACCTTGTCTCATAGCTTTGGTCCTCCATCCCCTTAATTAGTTTAGTTGCCCTTCTCTCGACTCTTTCCAGCTCCAGGAAATCCTTTCTGTGTATTGGTGACCAAAACTGGACCGCATACTCCAGATAAGGCCGAACCAGCGATCTATAAAGTGGCAAAATGATCGCTTTATCTCTACAGTACATTCCCTTTTTAATACAAGACAGTACTCTGCTCGCTTTGTTTACCACAGCCTGGCATTGCAAGCTATTATTCAATCTGTGGTCTACAATGACTCCTAGATCCTTTTCCATTTCTGACTTCCCTAGTGGAGTTCCCATTAATGTGTATTCCGCGTGCCTATTTTTAACCTCAAAGTGCATTACTTTACATTTATCGACATTAAACCTCATCTGCCATATAGTTGCCCACACCCCTATTTTATCCAGGTCCTCCTGTAATGTTATAGTGTCCAAGTCCGTGTCTATTACCCTCTCGATTTTAGTATCATCAGCAAACATGGACACATGGCTATTCACGCCCTCCCCAATATCGTTAATAAACAGGTTGAATAATATGGGGCCTAGCACAGAACCCTGAGGCACGCCACTCCTGACACTTGACCAATCTGAAAAGGAGCAATTTATAGATACTCTCTGGACACGTTCCTGTAGCCAATTTTCTATCCATGCACTCACTATTTGATTTATGACCTCAGCTTGTGTAGTAATCGTTTATGTGGTACTGTGTCAAATACTTTCGAAAAATCCAGATATACCACATCCACCGACCTCCCTATATCCAGATCTCTACTTACCTCTTCGTAGAATGTCAGTAGGTTGGTCTGGCAGGAACAGTCCTTCCTAAATCCATGCTGATTATCATTTATTATACCATTTTCATGAATAAACTCTACTAAGTAGTCCTTTATCACTCCCTCTAACAGTTTGCATATTATGGATGTAAGACTCACTGGTCTGTAGTTCCCAGGTTGGCATCTTGACCCTTTTTTGAATATCGGTACTACTGTAGCTTTCCGCCAGTCACTTGGTACTCTACCAGTCATTAAGGAGTCCTTGAAAATGAGGAATAATGGACTCACTATAACCTGACTGAGTTCTTTAAGTACCTTGGGGTGCAGGTTATCTGGTCCTAAAGCTTTATTTGCATTACGTTTTTCAAATCTATGTTAAACCCCGGCTACCGTCAACCACTGTGGTATATTTTGAAATGAGCTACTTGCATTCTTATCTACATTAAACCCATCTATTTCCTGAGTGTATACTGAGGGAAAAAATAATTCAACAACTCGGCCCTCTCCCTGTCGTTTGTGACTAATCTCCCGTTTTCATACTTTATTGGGCCTATCTGCTCTTTTCTTAACTTTTTACTGTTTATATATTGGTAGAATGTTTTGGGGTTCCTCTTACTGACTGTGGCAATATGCTTTTTACAGTCTATTTTAGCTGACCGAATTTCGTGTTTACATTTTTTATTACAGTCCTTATAGTTCTGGGATGCCAATGCCGTTCCCTCCATCTTATATTTTTTAAATGCCACGCTCTTTTCCTTCATGTGTTGTTTTACTGTTTTATTTAGCCATGAATGCTTAGTTTTTGATCTTTTATTTTTATTCCCCAATGCTATGCACTTGATAATAGCTGCATGTACTGTATGTTTAAAACAATCCGACTTCTGGTCAGTGTTCAGTGTGAGAAATAAATTGTCACATTCGGTGTCGCATACTAGCTGACGCAGCTTGTCAAAGTTTGCCTTTCTGAAGTTTAATGTTCTTGTCCGACCAACACACTTTTCTGTACCAAATATTAAAAGTAATCACATTGTGATCACTATTACCCAGTGTCTCCCTAATCGCAATGTTGCAAGGTTGAGAAAACAGCCCGGCTTTATCGAATGAGAGGTTCCATTAGACCAGGGGCGCCCACAATTTTTCGTCTGGAGATCTACTAATCAAATGACGAGTTCAATGAGATCTACCAACGAAAAAACACCTGCATTCAGGGGCGGGTGGGGCGTGGTGGTGCATTGAAGTCAATGGCACCGCAGCCAGGTACCGCAGGCAGGCCCCTCGCCCACAATGCGATCGCTTGCACTTAGCCGGCAGCCGCACGAGCACCATGGGAGCATAGCCGTAGCCAGCTCCTTTTGCGCCGGAGGCAAGAAAAAAAACTATTTTTTATTTTATTGTTATTAATTCTTTTTATTTCTATTTAATTTTGTATTTAATTGTTTTTTTTTTACTCTTGGGGGGGCTTCGGGGAAATATTAGGGGCCTGATATTTCCCTTTTAAAATAGAAAAAAATAAAACACAAAAAAATAGACACAAAGTCCTCAATCTCTTTTTCTGCAGCCTCTGTTCTAAATGAATGAAAAGCACAGAGGCTTCCGATTCATTCAGAAAATATTTTACTATCATCCAGTTTCTGAATGGGGAGGAGCCTCTGTATAGAGTGCTTCTCCCCATTCAGAAACTAATGAATGAACAGGAAGTGATGTAAATCACATCCTGTTCATTCATAACTGGGGACACATAGTACTATGTGTCCACAGTTATTTACAAACACTGGAGTGATCAGCTGATCGCACCAGTGTTTGTCATGCACAGAGGATTGGAGATATGTACCGATCCTCTGCCACTCGGCCACGCACATGGGGGCGCAGCTTCTCCTCTGGATCCCCCTGCTCTCCCGGGCAGAGGCAGCGGGGGGATCCAAGGAGAAGTGAAAGAAGCACTTCAGCCGCGGGGGGGAAGCTGAGGACGGAGCCGCTGTCACAGAACTAAGTCAGAGCGGTGAGGGGAGAGAGAGGCGCCGGCTGTCAGAACCTGGCCGAGCGTCTCTCTCTCTCCTCACCTTAGTCCTGTGACAGCGGCTCCGTCCTCTGTCCCCCTGCGGCTGAAGTGCTTCTTTGACTTCTCCTCGGATCCCCCGCT
>NW_017307481.1:476584-477771 GCF_000935625.1 Nanorana parkeri | reverse complement strand
CCCCCCCCGTCGCCGGCAGTGGTTCATTCACTTCTTCTTGGATCCCCGCTGCCTACAGATGGGGAGAGCAGCGGGGATCCAGAGAAGCCCCACGGCGGGAGGAGAGGACATTGCGATCTACCAGTGATCGCCATGCGATCACTGGTAGATCGCGATCGACCTTATGGGCACCCCTGCATTAGGCCAATTGATGTCCGGATAATTAAAGTCACCCATTACAACAACATTACCCTGCTTCCCAGCTACTTCTATTTGGGAGTGTAGGTGAGCCTCCTCCTCTTCCCCTGTTTGGGGGTTTATAACACACACACACAATTCGTTTACGACTAGCATCAGTCTTATCTAGTTGTTGCCACAAAGACTCAACACCATCGCGACTCTCTGTCGTGATGTCATCTCGTATGTGCACAGTTAGATTGTTTTTTTAGGCATACCCCTTCACCCCTTCTGCCAACCCTGTCCCTCCTGGACAGGTTGTACCCATGTATACTGGTTGCCCAGTCATGTGCGCTGTCCAGCCAAGTTTCTGATATTCCCACTATATCAAAGTCCTCTTCGATTATCATAAGTTCGAGCATTAAAGTAGAACTGCCCCCAGGCTATGGACAATCCAATATTAATACTGTATATACTTAACACACAATAAATCATTTTAAAAATAAGCCTTCACAGACCATTGTAGTTACAGCCACTGTGGAGCAATATATCCTCAAATTCACAATGGAGGTTGAAGTTACCCAAGGCATGTCTCAGCACTTTGATTTCTCCTCTATTCCAGTGCACCTACTCTGTGAGAACATTAAAGCAGCATTTCTTAACCTTTTCACCCGAGAGGAACCTTTAAAATAAAAGTCTCAGAGTACTCCTGCTAAACATTACTGTATATCTACAGTGCATGGTACAATAGAGAGATCAAAAAGTTACAATATAGACATAATACATAAAAGAATACAAATTGCGCCATAGCTAGAGTATGTGACACTGATGGTAGCTAATGTTTAACAGTTCCTGCTCTTTATTAAATAATATTCAGTAACAATCATCAAATGAAAATGAGAAATAATAATAATGTCTATTTAAAAAAAATGCATTTTGAGTGGCCATCAGTGCCTGCCCAAATTTTTCTGTCATGAAAGATTTAAGCACAGCAATTTAGAAAAAAAACTATTGCCTCATGGGCAGTGGCA
>NW_017307481.1:473592-474721 GCF_000935625.1 Nanorana parkeri | reverse complement strand
GCCGCCGGCTGCAGCGGTTCATTCACTTCTTCTTGGATCCCCGCTGCCTACAGATGGGGAGAGCAGCGGGGATCCAGAGAAGCCCCACGGCGGGAGGAGAGGACATTGCGATCTACCAGTGATCGCCATGCGATCACTGGTAGATCGCGATCGACCTTATGGGCACCCCTGCATTAGGCCAATTGATGTCCGGATAATTAAAGTCACCCATTACAACAACATTACCCTGCTTCCCAGCTACTTCTATTTGGGAGTGTAGGTGAGCCTCCTCCTCTTCCCCTGTTTGGGGGTTTATAACACACACACACAATTCGTTTACGACTAGCATCAGTCTTATCTAGTTGTTGCCACAAAGACTCAACACCATCGCGACTCTCTGTCGTGATGTCATCTCGTATGTGCACAGTTAGATTGTTTTTTTAGGCATACCCCTTCACCCCTTCTGCCAACCCTGTCCCTCCTGGACAGGTTGTACCCATGTATACTGGTTGCCCAGTCATGTGCGCTGTCCAGCCAAGTTTCTGATATTCCCACTATATCAAAGTCCTCTTCGATTATCATAAGTTCGAGCATTAAAGTAGAACTGCCCCCAGGCTATGGACAATCCAATATTAATACTGTATATACTTAACACACAATAAATCATTTTAAAAATAAGCCTTCACAGACCATTGTAGTTACAGCCACTGTGGAGCAATATATCCTCAAATTCACAATGGAGGTTGAAGTTACCCAAGGCATGTCTCAGCACTTTGATTTCTCCTCTATTCCAGTGCACCTACTCTGTGAGAACATTAAAGCAGCATTTCTTAACCTTTTCACCCGAGAGGAACCTTTAAAATAAAAGTCTCAGAGTACTCCTGCTAAACATTACTGTATATCTACAGTGCATGGTACAATAGAGAGATCAAAAAGTTACAATATAGACATAATACATAAAAGAATACAAATTGCGCCATAGCTAGAGTATGTGACACTGATGGTAGCTAATGTTTAACAGTTCCTGCTCTTTATTAAATAATATTCAGTAACAATCATCAAATGAAAATGAGAAATAATAATAATGTCTATTTAAAAAAAATGCATTTTGAGTGGCCATCAGTGCCTGCCCAAATTTTTCTGTCATGAA
>NW_017307481.1:466567-473532 GCF_000935625.1 Nanorana parkeri | reverse complement strand
CTAAGGAACAAAGGGCCCTGGTGCAAGATTTTTTTTTGCCCCCCCCCCCAAAAAAAACCAAACACAGCGCTCTCTTCCCGCAGCGCTCGGCCGGTTGTCACTTTCTATCCTCCCCGCTGGGACACAGAGCAGCGCCCAGCGGGGAGGAAAGAAAGCAGGGATGCGTTGCTGTATCAGCAGAAAAATTGCATTATTGCTCTAACTGCGACGTTCGAGGCGATATGTAACATGTTCAGCACAATTGTCGTTTTTCATACGTAGGCGCTACGGGTGGGGGACTTAAACATTTTTTTCCCCATTTTTAACTTTTTTTTATGTTACATTCATTTTTAAACACTTTTTTTTGTACACTAACCCTATTGGTATTACATAGGGGACTAACAAGCACCCTGTGTAATAGCAGATAGGGTGTGACAGGTCCTCTTTATGGAGGCATCAGGGGTCTTTTAGACCCCTAATGTCACCTAGAGACCCCAAACAAGCTGAGGAAGCCGAGATCTGCTTTCCCAGCTCCCGCATCAGACACGGCTCTCTAATCGGCTGCCGCTCGCTCCTGAAGTGGGTCCTCTGGAGGCCCCCTGCGGGCGGCCCTCTACAGTGCCTGTTTAGGTGGCCACTTCTGCCTGATCGCGGGGGCCTCCAGAGGACCCCCTTCAGGAACAAGCGGCGGCCGTTTAGAGAGCCGGGGCTGATGCGGGCGGGTGGGCTGACCGGGAGCTACGGTGACGGCCCCACCCCCCTCGCTACGCCACCGGCCGGGAGTGTCGGATAAACCCACACTCCCCGAGCAGAGACTGGGGGCCCCCCTGGCCGCTGGATACAGAGCTATCCAGCGGCCGGCAACTGTGCTGGGCCCCCCCCAAAGGCTGAGGCCCCGGTGCTACACCACTGGCCCCACCGGCGGTAGTTCCGCCACTGCTCATGGGAACGCACACAATCTTGTCTAATATTTGAATACTTCAACATGTTTTGTGTCTGTTAGAGGTACGGCAATCCCATAAAAGGTGTGCTTTTTCATGTGGGGTGTTAATATAAAGACAGTGTTTAGTGAACTTCTTTATTGTTCCAGGCAGTGATGGAATCATTTTTGCAGACTGTTTCTTGGCTCGTGACATGTGAAAGGATTTAGATGTATTTGGAAAACTATAGTGAATGGTTGTAGATTGCTTGTGCATACAACACCAGTTCTACACTCCTCTCTAATAACTCTCCTAACTGAACTGTCCTTTGCTCTACTAAGCACAGCTGGTGAAGCAGCAACCAATTAGGAAGTGATTAATGGTGAACAATTGTACCAGTCGTTAATGGGACCTTGAGATGGAAAGCACAGATGCGGTGACACTAACTGCTTAATTATTGACTAGAGATTGATTGTTTTCCCCCTGGGGTCCCAAGACTCAGGAACATTGTGCTCTGCCTTGACAAGAGCTGTAATATAGTGTTAACAGATTCATAAGCCTAAATGGAGACCTGCAGGCACAATTTCTGACACACTGACTAAATTACTTGGCACTTGAAAAATGGGGTAGGGTAGCTGGAGAAGAAAACATCCAATGCAAGATGTGCCAGAGAGATCCTCATAATTCTCTCTCTCCTCTGTGTGTTTTAAAGTGTTGGGGGCTAAATCTACAACACACGCCTATTTAGTGCTACGAAGTAAGCTGAAATAAAATGGTGTGCAAAGAAGTAAGGTAGTGTAAGTTGGTGTGCAAAGTCAAAATACCCACAGTAACCCATAACAACCAATCCCAGATTAGCTTAGTGGAAACAGATCACTGAAAAATTAGTATTGATTTATTGTTGTAGGCCGCTAAACAAGATATTAAATCCATTGGGCTTCATGTAAATGCACACTTTAGTCAAAAGTGAAATTTAAAGTGTAGTTCCACTTTTGCAGCCAAATTACCTATTTAACACCTTACCTATTTAATTACCTAATTAACCCATTGTATGTTTGTTATATGCTCATTCACATAGCATAACATGAAATGTAAAAATTGCTATGTACATTTTTAAGTCCTTTATACTTGCTTAAAATCCTGCCTAGCCTCCCCCAATGTAATGATAAGGAGGGGGGCTGTAGGGAGCTGGGTGGCAGATTTCATTATCAATTGTAAACACTTTGAACAATGTTGAAAGGGTTAAAGACTTTGAGGAATCTTACATTAATGAGCAGAAGCTCAGTCTGACCCTCAGTCTCACCATTTAGTTTCACTTTCAAACTGCTTAGAGTAACCTATAATCTGCACAAAGGCCTTTACCAAAGAAGCAGCTAAAAGGTAAGAGATATATTTTAAAATATATATATTTGTAGATATGCTGTGGAATAGGAACACATAAACATATAATGTGGTTTTCCCAAATTGGATTGAAAAAGTGGAACTGGACTTAAAGCTTTGAAAGCTATACAGGAAACATGGTCAATCCGCCCTTTGTTTCAATTATTTTATCCTGGCATACCTGTAATGTGCCATGTCGCCCTACTGCAGCTATGCAATTTGTTACCACTTGCTGTCTTGGGAACATGTGCAGGACTGATATTCTTAAATCTATTCCTTGTAGACAGGGAGAAGAAAGTTGCGAAGCACAAACTTATGTGAACATTATGTGACAAGAGGCTGGAGACCTACCCAGAAGCATGTGTGAACTTGCTTAGTCCAACTGCATTGGATTATATAAACTCAGATTATATGAATTTAGCACATTTCTATTATTTTCTGGATAGCATTAGGAATTTGGTGATTCACTTGCTGTCTAGACATAAAACTGTACTTGGGAATAAGTAAATACTGTCTAAGTACAATAGCCATCTGTATTCTTACTTGAATATTTGTATGCTTTGTGTATTGGTTCCAGATCTGTGCAGTAATCCAGTGTGAAACTTTGACTCTGTGCCAGGGCTTCTTGTAATAAAGACCAGCCATTGCTGCTCTCTCTCCTTGTGCAGGGTGACTCATCTTGTATCTGCTTCCTTCTATAGTTTTCTGCAGACAGCCTATAGTGGGAGTACCTGCTAGGTCTATTCTCTGCTCAGACTATATGCAGTACAGTGATGAAATCACTGCTACATTTACCAGGTAATATCTGGATTTACAAGGGCCTTTGTATCTATCCTTTGTAGCTACTGAGAATTAAACTTAGATAAAAGAGTCTGTGTCGAGTTCAGCTTTAACTGCTTTAATAATAAAGAGCTAAGATTTGTATTATTTAGGTACCACTACCAATCATTCCAAAATCAGCAATATTCCAATATTTGACTGGCTGATATTTGGTTAATTGTACATTGCTGATCTTTGCTATAAATTAATAAAGCATATTTAGGGTAAGGTTAGAATCCAGAACTTTAGGGTTGTCTTTGAAACAGGAGGTGAGTAGAAATGTTACAATAGGGGGCATTTGTTCTGGTGACAGCTGTCTAGGAGGGGATTTCCCCTTGTTTTGGAGAGATACTTTCTGTTGTGTCTTTTGGGCAGGAAGTGAAGGGATATCTCCCCAATGGGAAATAGAAAAAAAAATCCTTACAAGGGTTTTAAGCAATCCATACTCTGTTAGACATGTGCACCAGCAAAAAATTTGTTTAGTTTTGTTTCGATTCAGATTTTGCATTATTTATTTTTTCGGAATAGGGGCCGAAATTAAATTTGTTTCGAAATTCGGATTCGGACGAAATTCGTTAGCGGTAGTCGGGTCTAAATTTCGTTTTTGGACGAAATTTCGTTTTTTTGGATGAAATGTCATTGCAGCAAAATGACATTAGAAAAAAAATAACACATTTTTTTTTTACAGTCTGCAGAAGATGAAAAAAAAAAAGTGTGAGGTTCCCCCCCAATTCATTCAAGACCCTTTAGGTCTGGTAGGAATGTTAGGAGTGACCCCCCCCCAAGTTAAAACACAAACATAAGTGTGTGGGGTTCCCCCCAAAATCCCTACCAGACCTAAAGGAATTGTAAGGGGAAACCCCAGCCCTGAACAATGGGGGGAAAAAAGTGGGTTCCCCCTAAGAGTCAGTCCTACCAGACCCTTGATCCGAGCACTGGCCCGGCAGGACAGGAAAGGGGGGACTATCGAGCGCCCCCTCCCTGTGCCTTACCAGGCCACGTGGTCTCGGCATTTGACATTCTCAGCTGTCAAATGCTACATAGCAATCGGGAACTCCCGAATGCTATTTGTGAGTTTCCGAATGCTATTCCGGTCTGTGAGCCGAGGTATCATATAAAAAGCATTATCACAACTAGGCTCACAGACCTGAATGGCATTTGGAAACTCACGAATAGCACTCGGGAGTTCCCGATTGCTATGTGGTATTTGACAGCTGAGAATGTCACGGCTCGGTCCTCCCATTTGTTTACTTTCGGGCTGAATGTCATTTTGCTGCGAGTTTTCATCGGGTTAAGGCGGTCGTCGTGCGGTGGGACTTTTTTTTATTGTGGCGGGACAGCGGGGGTCGTGCATTGTGATTGACACTGGATTACATCGATGGAGCCATTTTTAATTTTTTTTTAATTAGAGGATTTTATCAAAAGTCTGGACTTTTTACTAACTATTTGATTTTACCCTTTAGTGACTTACTCATTCACAAGGGGGGGCGGATTCTGGGTGTCCCCTTATTTAAAGGGATACCCCAATGCAAATCAGCCCCCTTGCCCGCAGACCTCCACAACCACCGGATCAGGGTTGTGGGGAAGAGGCCCTTGTTGACACCCTCCCAATGCCGAGGGCATGTGGCCTGGTAAGGCGCAGGGAGGGGGGTGCTCGATCACCCCCCCTTCCTGCCGGGCCAGTGCTCGGATCAAGGGTCTGGTAGGACTGTTAGGGGGGACCCCACGTTTTCCCCCCCATTTTTTGGGGCTGGGGTACCCCCCCCCCCCTTAAAATTCCTACCCGACCTCAAAGGGGCTAAAATTTTTTCTTTTTTTTTGTTTTTAATTAGGGGGAGGGGGGGGGGGTTTCCTCCTAACATTCCTACCAGACCTAAAGGGTCTGTTATGAATTGGTGGGAAACCTCACGCTTTTTTTTTTTTCTAATGTCATTTTGCTGCAACTAAATTTCAGCCAAAAAAAGATATTTCGACCGGACTACTGCTAACGAATTTTGGGAAATTGGGAATTCGGATTCGTTTGCATTTGTTTTAGCTGTAATTCGGAATTCGGATACATCCGAATCTCCGAAATTTCGTCCAAATTTCGTTTTGGAGTGAAACGAATCGCACATGTCTATACTCTGTACAAAACCTGGGAAAAATTAAGATTTGGCTATTGACACACCTTCTTTATAGCTGTTTGTCTCTACTATTTTACTACGACTTTATTTTTCTGGAATATTTGGAATATTATGTACCATTATTTTTATTGCAGTCACTGCTTTAGCTAACATCTGGCACCTTTTGGCACCTAACTGCAGCTCAGGATTTGGTTTAGCAACACTTGGAGAAGAGAAAAGAGGTTCTCTTTAAGTATCCTTTGTGTCCTACTAGAAATGTTCCAATATTTCTTAATGCACTGGATGTTATTCTACAACTATCTATCAGCAGGCCTACACATTAACATAATCCACACCTTTTTTACGTTCATCATCACAAACATCTAATCAATTTCTCTGCCTCAACACACATGTTACACTTTGACAGCGTGCATTCCACACGTTTAAAAGTTTGTGCAGCTAGCTGTGCCGCTCACTATGTCCCTATAATTGCTGGTATTATTATGAGACCTGTAAATCTGTACCAGCGCTTGTAAAAAAATCTTTACTAGTTAATCTTTTTGAACCTACTACAGCCTTTTCCACCAAATCTAGAGCATGTGAGGGAGGATGTCAGGTAACAAGAGTCCGCAGGTCTGACTTGTTCATGCTGCATCTACGTGGAGCTTTAAGCAGCTGTAATATTTCCTAGGATTGCATTACTTTTTTATTGACCGCTTTTACTTGCTTTGTAGTAGTTTTCTGTGTTGTAGTTTTAAAGGCATCTATAGTGTAGAGTGTCTGCAATAAGCTACTAAAAGTAAATGTATCTAATGTGTTTTATCATGTTAACCAAATTTTAAAAAGGAAAGAACAAAGATTCATCACATTGTGAATTGGAATATATTTTATTATGTACATTTACTGCACATATTAAAGTAATTTTAACTTCAAGACCATTACCCCTCCCAGAGAACGTATCCTTCTTCAGCCCCAGTTTTCCCCCCTTTGATGTAAGTTTGGTGTATACAATGTACTGGGTTTGGCTGATGACCACAAAAATGATACCACCAGCAAGGTCTCCCTATTGCCCAGACACATCCCTTTTTAAGCAATTTGTGTTATCAGCAGCTTGAATGCTAAAGGTGAAATGATGGGTCTGGGACCTGGGGGAAACTTACAGGTCATTAAAAGATGACAGCTGTCTTCTTTCGATAAGGTAATTACTAGAAATGTCCAGTAAGGGCTTTGGCAAGAAAATCCAAATGCTTGCAATGATGAATAAACTTTGCTGAGGGCACAATTTACTCCAAGTTTACTGCAATGTGCTATGAGGCCACATGTAAGACTGTAAAGTAATGCACTTATTCTCTGGGCATCAGGATGTTAACTCGGGCCTTAAAAAAGTAGATGGAAAGGGAAAAAAAACTCTAGAAGACAGGAGATGCCTCAGGTTTTTGCCATTATGTTGGTCCAAGGGATGATGCTGCATGCCATGGATTGACCCACTACTGCCAAGCACACAACAGTACACAAAAAGGTGCCTTCTCAATTACGCCAATCACAAAAATAAGCCCCAAGACTGGAAAATGACAACACCCACCATGTTAGCAAATGTATTTCACTCATTATCCAATGAACATGATATTTACCCTGGGATATAAGAACTCGGGGAGACTGAAGACATACAAAACAATGGGCCTGCCATGGGTACCATACATAACCCTATTTCTCCTAACAAGGAGAAATGTTTCTACAGATCTATACTGAATTCATATATTTTTAT
>NW_017307481.1:464965-466525 GCF_000935625.1 Nanorana parkeri | reverse complement strand
TATATTGATATACTATTTATTTAATTAAACCTCTTTACAAAATAAATAGAAGAAACAAAGCAATGTTAGTATTGTATCGTGAAGTATTTGGGCAATTCTGCCTTGCTTGTTTAGGGATGTGCCAATGCAGTGCCCATGATTTCATTTCTGGTTCATTAACAAGTATGAATAAACAACATCTCACAAGAAAGTATATATTCGTAACTAAGTGTTCAATATCAATGATAAAATACACTCATCCTTATTGCTTACACACTTAAACAAGTGAAAAACATTTTCAAGACACAAGCCTTGTGACAACCTACATAAGCAACAAGCAAATTACTGATACCAGAAATAGAATGGGCCCTAGGACACCACAGAAAAAGTTGCGATTTTGATGAAGGGGCACTATAGGCACTGCCTTTAACCCTTTATGGTACATAGTAATGTATTAAAACAATAAAAAGGAAGCCACACAATCAAGTGAAGTGGGGAGGATTGGCAACACTAGTCACCTTTCATTAGATTCTTGCTCACTCTCAGTTGAAGTTGAGACATTGCTGTCATTTTAGTTAGACTTTTGTATAATTTTTTAATTTTCAAGACAAGTCCCTTTCTGCAGCCGTCCCATATAAATAGGGGTCCTTGCCCTGGTCCTGGATGAACTCTTCCTTTTTCTCCCATTCTGCTGGCCAGCCGCCATTGGGGAAATTAGTGCTCTGGGTGGCACCATAACTGCCATAGCCACCACCGTAGCCCTGAGGCTGATCTTCACTCTCCTCAGCAAGCTCATCTTCGTGGATGAAACCACATTTCTCTTCAGTGGTTTCCTCTGGCTCAGCCCATGGCTGCTTTTCTCCTGAAGCAAAGATGCCGTAGAAAATGACACCACCATAGTGGACAAGGGATGCAATCAGGAAAACATATTGCCACTCTTCTCGAGTCTGCATTGGATGTGTAGAGTACAGTAAAGACAGAATAATAAAAAAAAACAGTTTACATATTGTGGCTACAGTTTAGACAATGTAACATACAGATATAGGTAGCATATAGATAGAGAGCTGCTCAGAACTAACAAAAGCCCCTTGTCATTGGTGGTAAGTGCAAATGCTCCTGTTAAAGCAGTGGTCATCGTAAATGCCTCTGTTACATTAGTGGTGAGTTGAGAATTTTGTGATACATTGGTGGTCAAGGGATGCAATCAGGAAGACATATAAAGGCTCAAAAAATGTGTTTAGTTTTGGATCGATTCGTTTGATTGTTATTTGGAATTCGTATAGATCCAAATTTTTCATTTTCGCTTTGGATCAATTTAAATCTATTTTGATGGAGTTTATTATGTTGTTAAACGTGAAAACTAAAAAAAAACAACAACCTGGGGTCCCCCTCCCAAATTCCTACCAGTCTGGTATGAATTTTAAGGAGGATCCCATGCCAAAAATAAACCAAAAAAAGCACAGTGTGCAGTCTACCCCCAAATTCCTTCCAGACACTTTAGATCTGGTAGGAATTTTAGAGGGGACCCCATGCCAAAAAAAATGTGTGCCCCCCAAAAAAAATTCCTTACCAGACCCTTGA
>NW_017307481.1:441219-464872 GCF_000935625.1 Nanorana parkeri | reverse complement strand
TAACACATGTTTCCCGTTTCAATAATACAACATGCTTTTTTTTTGTGTGTGTATATTGTATGTATGGGTGCATATATTAATAAAACAAGTGCCCATTAAACATGATGAAATTCCTCATTTCTAAAATAATTCCTAGTGGTATGAATGTACAACAAAGTGTAGAGAGTTCATCGGTCTGGACATTGATCACATTGGTGGTCAGTGTAAATACTCCCATTTAATTGCAGAACAGTGCAAATGCCCCTATTATGTTGGTGTTTAATGTCAATGTTTCTGTGTTATTGGTAAACAATGTTAATCCCCTTCCCCCAACATTTTTGCAGAGTGGCAGAAAGACTTCAAACTTTGACATGGCATGACAGGTGCTGTTTGTCACCATGTTGCCAAGGACACAGTATATGGTGTTCTCAACAACATGGTGGCAAACAGTGCTTTTGATGGAAAATTGACAACCTGACAACTGTATGTATCTATGGCAGCGCAAGAACTATACATTTGTATAATCTGTGGCTTGATAGTTCTGCCACCAATGTGGACTTCACTTGGCAGAGTCACAAGCCTATACGTCAGGAAAGTAATCACTAACACCAATGATCTCAGCTTCCTGACAATGACCTCTTAACATAAGGGGACACTTTACCACTGACCATTTATGTAAAGGGGCATCTGAATACTGAACACCACTAATGAAGTTGGGGGAGTTTGGAGTTTCCAGTTGCCAAAGACTTCATGATGGAAAACTGTAAGTTAGCACAGACATCCAGACTAGTAAACCTTGGCTGCTTAATGGGCAAAGTCACAAGTCTCGCTGACACTCACTCTCTGCAAACTCACTCACTACAAAAACCCAGGAAGTGAGAATAGGATTCCAAACTTGCTACAATTTTAACAGTGAAAATGTAAAGCCCCACTTTTGATCTGATTGCTGGTCATGAAGTGGTTGACATTGCCTTTGTGTGGAGGGTATGCAATAATAGAGTGCATAACTATGCAGCTGGAAGTTATATTACCATACCTTATGTTTTGTCATGGTTCCTACAATGAGGGGGCAAACCATGCCTGACAGGGTTCCAACACCATTGGAAATACCCATGAGAATACTGGCATAGCGAGGTGCAATGTCCAAATGATTCACATTGAAACCTAAATGGTACAATAAATACAGATATGAATGCTGTATAAAAATAAAATAAGATTCATATGACATTGCAGGTATTATTCACTCAATTAAAAATGCAAGGAAGATTGGTTAATTAAATCTGTATGTGTGTAGATTTTTGTTCCAACGGTGTGCTATAGATACAGATTCCGGTATGTTACATACAGAGCAGTGTTAATTTGGACAGCAAATTTCCATTTAGTTTTAGTCACAGTCTTTTGACTAAAATGCTATTTAGTTTTAGTCATAGTTTAGTCATCTGAATTGCTTTAGTTTTAGTCAACTAAATCTACAGTAAATCCCAGATAGCAAGGACAACTTGCTACAAACTTGTGGCAGGGTGAAATTGTAATTCTTGTTAACTTGTTGCACACATTCCTGGCAAGTTGTAGACTTGCAGAACACTGGCAGCACAAGTTCTAGTTGACACTTTTTGAATTTGTAGCAAATTTGCTTGGCAAGTCTACAGCAAGAGTCCTGCAGGTCTTAGCAAGAGCTCTGCAAGCTCGCTGGTCTGGAGACTTGCTGTAATTGTGCAACAAAGTTGTGAAGCTTGGCAAGTCTGCAATAGTTTAGCAAGTCATTTTCAAACTTGCAGCTCAATTGCTTGCTATCTGGGATTTAGTATACTGAAATCCAGTGGGTTTAGTTAAAGAGTGATTAAGGAATTTCTCTAGAATTTCCAATCTCATTATATACTCCTGGAGTAAACATCTGTTAACCTGTTATTACTTATGGTATTAAGGTTTGAACATGCAATTCAGATTTAACTGTTCTGATATATAACATGTCTTTATTTATCTTAAAATTAGATTAAACTAAGACTTATAAAGAAACAATAATATTTAGTATTTTCAACAAAGGACCAGTAATTAGATATGCATTAATTATAACATCTTGCATATGGCATTCATCATTCCTTCAAGCAGAAGTACAACTCTAAAATATTAAAATAAAAAACTATATTGACTATAATGCCATTGCACATGTTACCTATTAGCTATCCATTCAGGATGGAAACAGAACTGGAAATCCAAAGAGATTATTTCTGATAGGATCTCTTCCCAAATCGCCTCTCCCTAACATTTTAGTCTAGTTTTAGTTAGTCGACTAAAATGTCAATATATTTTCATTATAGTTTTAGTCATCATAACTTAATATATTGGCATTTTAACAACTAAAAATTACACCACCAAAATTTGCAATGTTGTGGGAGGGAGTCTATCACTTGATTACTTGTTCAAAGACGTTTTGTCAATAATATCCTCAGCTAACCCTGTTATACCTACAGGTTCGTACTTATCTCCTCCGATAGCTGAGATCTCCCATGCTGTCTGCAGCCCAGACTATTTAAATCTAGTACTAGGCTGATGTCACCTGCGCACTAACATCCCAAAGACTTGAATGGAACACACTCCTACTGCAAAGCCCTATTCAAGTGTATGGAATGTTAGTGCACAGGAGCCTTCCAGATTGATTGATACTTAGTACTATGTATTCTTCCATCTAACGATTTGAAATTTACTCTGGCTACCAAACGAACCCAAAGCAGACCATGCTTAACCAATTGGTAAGGTGTTCTCTTCTTGAAATGTTTCTCCTTTTCCTCTAAATGTGCCTTAGGTAGAGTACATCTATAGATTTAATTTTTGTTTTATAAAACCACAACACTTCATTGCAAAATGCCGTTGGCTTGTGTGTTTTGTTGCATAATTTGCACATTGATGCTATGATAAAATTGCAGGTAAATTTGCCTTCTTTTTATTGTCAGTCTTCATCTGTTTTGTAATAGTCGTTTATCTTAATTTTTCTGATCCTCACTCAGATGCTTACATAAGCCCATAACCTTTTGGGTATAAATAAAACATGATGAGAACTGTCTTCAGCTGATTTTGATTAAGGTCAAATGAGTCATTTAATTTAAAAACCTAAACCTTCAAAAATAACAATAATGGATCAACTAGAAGGATGGTCAAACTGTTGTACATGACACTGTTCATGTTTTATTTTTTCCTATTTCAAGAAATACTGTAAATAATAACTAAGCGTTTAAATGTGTACAAAAATGTCATGTTTAATTTTGTCCCTACGAAGACTGTCTTCTTTTCCCTGGGATCATCAAGAAAACATGTTATTCCATTAGGGGTGTCCAGACTTTGGTACAATTAAATTGCATGAAATGGATTAGTTGGGTGCATATATCACTTAGGAAAACTTGTCAATTTAAGTAAGGTAAAATTCAGTGGGAACAATATAATAATACACAGCAACAAATTAGTCTGCAGCAGTCTGAAATCTTAATTCTTGCTATGGCTGACTGCTATTGGTGCATCACAATCTTCACTACTTTTTTTGAATAAGCTTTTGTGTTTCACGTTGGGATTTTGGTTTTACTGGGATAATGATCACACTAGATTATATATTCTTATTGGATTAATGACTCACCTGATATAGCAAATCCACTGAAGCCCACAGCTAGAACAAGGAAAGAGATGGCTACTCCCCTGGAGTGTGAATAGCCCACAACTAGAAGAAGCGTGGCCTCCATACCAAAACCTATGGAAAAACACATACAAAATATTATATATAAATATCACCAATTATCATGACTATTTTCAACTTCCTGTCATCCTGAGACTAGGCTTGCAGAAATGTTTTAATGTTTGAATTAAACCTTACTTAAAGAGTATTTGATATATTTTTACCTACCCAATGCCTTTTTTGTATTCTTAGTCGTGGTGAATTCACCACAGTCTACACATGCCTGCCAGCAGTTAATACATATGGATAAGCCAAATCTACAATTGAACAAACTATATAATAATCATTGCAACATCTCTTCCCAATGTGCCCCATTTATAGGCATGGTTCAGCTAACCCCATCGTTGGTGTTGATTTCTAAAGATCTGGACAATCTAAATGCTTGTTATTTTAGCTTTTTGTTATCTCTAAGCCAAATAGTTAAGCTGGCAGTCTTAAAGCGGCTTTGCCAACAAAATGACTGTCATGTCCTAAACCACGCTGTATTGTCCCAAGCAGATCATGTCATTGCCCAACTTCACTATCAATTGTTTTTGTCAACAATACATACCTCCGCAGTTCATCATTTTACGGACGTTGGTAGTAGACATTATCCTTTTGGAACGCAGGAAGTCAGCTATCTGCCCTCCAATGGGTACAATGATTGTCATTACCAAGTGCGGTAGTGCAGAGAGAAGACCAACCTGTAAGACAGACAGGAAGCAATGGATCCTTAAAGGATAAAATAATATTTTATAATATGTTTATGCAATGTAGCAGTCTGTTGTTTATTTTTGCTTGTAATGTATGTGCTTCTAAATATCATCATACCAAATTCTGTGGCATGGCTAAATCATACATGCATTAAAGGTTAAGCGCACCTCAGTAATAACCCTTTTTTTAGACCTCATCCCCCTTTTCTCCATTAGCTTTTGGGCAGTGAAGTTTTCCAATACCTATGGCAGCCTTCTTGCTACATTCAGAGTAGACACACATGTACCAGGTAAGGATGGGAACTGCCAAAGACAACAGTGTCAGTCGGCCGACATAAATGCCAAGGTGCTGTGGGGACTTCCATATTTCTTTGGGGTACGTCTTGTCATCATCCCAGCAAGTGTGGAAACTCTGCTCTGGATTATACCAGGACAGAGCATAGGCAGCAGAGGCTGAGGGCAAGCTGCAAAATCCATAAGTTTACTATAGTTAACAAAAAGGAATGGGGTCGTGTTCGGGAGTAGGTATAATTGAGGATGTAGAACTGTCATTTGTGTCAGTATTATTTTAAGTGCACCTATTCTTTCATAACACAGCTCATTTTTATTTATTGAAAAATGGCTTTAAAATGATCAAGGACCTCCTTGATGAAGGGTTCTGAGGACTATCATCAAAAGGCAATTCGGTATAAACATTGGTTACTAGTTTTCTTTCAGTTGTTCTCAGTCTACAATGATTTACACCTCAATATAGCTGCAATACAGGACTTAAAATAACAAGTACGGCATAAGAAACTCTCTAGATGTGAATTTGAATATTGGCTGGCTGGAATCACTTGACTGGGGATGGGTTGGATTTAGCTAACACATGCAGAGACTGCAGCATATGCTCTGTTGCTTCTGTGATTACATGTACTTCCTGAGAATGTAGTGCTATATAGAGGTCATAACATAGCACTGTATACATTGACCTGTGGGGTGTATGATGTTTACCACAAAAGCACACTGATACTTTTAAGTATATTGGCATTTTAACAACTAAAAATTACACCACCAAAATTTGCAATGTTGTGGGAGGGAGTCTATCACTTGATTACTTGTTCAAAGACGTTTTGTCAATAATATCCTCAGCTAACCCTGTTAAACTGGCTTTTAGGCTGTGTTTTTTGACTATAATGGGCTTCGCTAAAGTTTTATTCAAAACCACATGACAATAAATGTATTTATTTATAGAGACTATTGATCCCGACTTGACTTAGAAAGTTAATAATACAGTTTTTCCAGAAAGAACACATACCTTGCTGATCTCAAAGCCAAACACTTCCTCAAAATAGGCCGGTTGGCTAATGAGTAAGAGATAGAATGTCCAACTACGGCAAAAGTTTGCAACAATGATCGCATATACTGGCATAGAGGTGAAAAACTTTCGCCAAGGTGCCTTAAATTTCTGCAACAAGACAATATTACATATACAGCAATTAAAAAACTTGGTTTACATACATTTTCTAATGACATATATTTACATTTGTAATTTGATGTGTATTCAATTAAAATTACCACAGACAAAACTACTTCTGATACTGGTAGTAATGCCAGTCTTAGGCTTAGCATGAAAGGCCAAGAGAGAAAATGATAAGCATGATGAAGCAAACTGCAGGAAGATTAGTACATGACTACTTGTAGAGAGTAAATGCAGATGGCATTTGTGAGAGGTACAATTATATTGGTAAGCCCGGATTTAAAATTCTTTAGTTAAAGTGAACCTGACCTGCGCATGGGAGGTAATTCATCTTAGCACCAAGGCATGTCAAGTATGTTCACTGGACTGCACATGCACAGATCAGTATCCAAGGTAAAGCAGTTTGCAAGCAAACCATGTCAATTCATTTAGCAATAATGCCCTAGCTAATTTGCATACCAAAATATTTTTATTTTAAAGAACATGTAAGGCTTCTTATTTTGTACACTGTTAAAAAAATTGCTCTGTCTTTCTATAGGCTGACAGATTAGGCTGTTTCTCAACATCCTTAGGACAGGGCATCATGCTAAGGAACATTAATAAACAGATTGGAGGAAGAGGTTAAAGAGACTATTATTCAATACACTTTTTAAAAAGCGGGTTTCAAAAACTATTTATTTTACAAAATAACATTTTAAAAACTGAGTGAAGCACTTAATGAGGCACTTTACCCGGTACTTACACCTCTCACTTCCTAATCATTCACAGTGGGCCCCCTACTGTGCATGCATGACTATTGGCAGATTGTGGGGAGACTGCCCTGCAGCCTCCTGAAATGTGCAACGTGATATCCCAGGAGGCTGTGGGAGCAGAGGACTATGTCATCCTTGCTTAGGGCCTAGACGAGGAAGAAGGAAGTGGGAGCAAGTACCAGGAGATAAAGCAATTGCACTAGTAATAAATTAAGTTCGGCTTTAATCTTGTACATTCGTAAAGGGTATCATCAGTGATAGACCCAGAAACAAATTCATACAAAAAATTATATACATATACTGATGTATGTACAATGAACATTTTTGTGGATTTAACAAATCCATGTGCTTTGATGTCAGCTGAATTTGTGTATATGCAGATATGATGTTTCTGTTATTTGTATGAAACAATGCCTAATAAAGGAAACTGTTTTAAAAACCTTGCACCTAAAATATATTCAGTTAACTATACAAAAGGTATTATCTACATTTTTACTTTCCTACAACTACTACCTATGGTTAACACGGTACAGCCACACTTTGTTGTTAGTATTACTGTAGAAAAAAATTTAACTCACCGCCAGTGGGTTCATGAAACCTGTGCTCTCGCCAATGCTCTCCTCAATGTACCTTCTCTCTTCTTCTGATATTGTGGGATGTTGTGCTGGGCTCTCATATGAGACAAGAATCCAGAACATGTACCAGAAAATACCAAAGCTCCCTATGGATCATTAAATCTAGTTCAATTGGCCATAAAATCAATATGGCAGCTGGACATTTACAAATACGGTACTTAGACACACAGATTGGTATACTAATAGCTTATGTCTCTATGCGCTCTGTTTATAGTCCCAGTGCTACTTTGCTCTTGGAATAATAATATGTTAATATTAAATGAAAGAAAAGAGAAATCCAAACTGGGAGATTTTCTTTTTTCTTAAGAGCAACCTGTTGAAATGGTCACCCTGACAATTATCTATGAATACTTAAAAGTGTATACCAGTGGGAGGAGTTAACACATCGAAAGGCGATTGGCTACAAAATAAAGTAACTTAGATCCAGCCCAGAATATAATTCTATGGCTTAAAGCGTATGTATGGAAAACATATGCAATACATCCCTGCAATATACTGTATTTACATTTCTCCATAATTTAAACCTGTTGATTTGCCAGAAGTCTGTGAGCCGAGGTTTTCATATGACACCTCGGCTCACAGACCGGAATGGCATTCGGGAGCTCACGAATAGCATTCGGGAGCTCACGAATAGCATTCGGAGCTCCCGAATGCTGTGTAGTATTTGACAGCTAAGAATGTCAAACCATGGCTCGCTCCGCCCATCTGTTTACTTTCGGGTAGGATGTCATTTTGTGGCGAGTTTTCGTTGTCATTTTTTTAAAAAAATTAATTCAAACGATTTTTCCTAAAAGTGTGGTTTGTTTATTGACTTTGAATTTTAACACTTTAGTGAATGAGTAGGTCTATGGGGTGCCTCCTTAATTAAAGGGGTACCCCGATGCAAATAAGACCCCTTTCCCAAAGATCCCTACAACAACCGGGTCAGGGTTGTGGGGAAGAGGCCCTTGTCCCCATCGGCATGGGGACACCCTCCCAATGCCGAGGGCACATGGCTGGTAAGGCGCAGGGAGGGCGGGACGCTCAATCGCCCCCCCTTTCCTGCCCTGCCAGGCCTGTGCTTGGATCAAGGGTCTGGTAGGAATGTTAGGGGGACCCCACATTTTTTTCCCCATTTTATGGAGCTGGGATTCACCCTTAAAATTCCTACCAGACCTGAAGGGCCTGGTATGGATTTTTGGGGGGAACCCCACACACTTTTTTTGTTTGTTTTAACTTGGTCCCTCCTAACATTCCTACCAGACCTAAAGGGTCTGGTATCAATTTGGGAGGAACCTCCCGATTTTTTTTTCCTCTTCTGCAGACTGTAAACAAAAAAAAATGTCTAAGGTCACCTTGCTGCAACGAAATTTCGTCCAACAAGCAAAATATCGTACAGACTACCGCTAATGAATTTCAGAATCAGAAATTCGGATTCGTTTGCATAATTCGGAATTCGGATACATCCGAATCTTCGAAATTTCGTCCGAATTTTGACAAAACATGTCTACTATATAGATTTTTTAATTTACAGCACAATGTACATCGTATTTTCCTGACTTTTTGTGTGGTACTGCTGTAACTTACCATAGACATAGAACACTGAGCTCCATCCCGTATACTGTACTAACACCCCAGCCAAAGGCATGGCCACCACAGCTCCAGCATAGGAACCTAGAAAATGTAACAATAGATAAAAACATTTATTGTCAGATCTACTCCCACAAAATCTTTTCATGTGGACACACAACTCAAGCCTCCTCAAACTGACCTTTAAAGAAGATAAAGGATTATTGTGTTGTGGGCAACTAGCTCTAGCACCATAGTATGGAAGGGAAACATTCCAAAGAGGACAAAGCCTAACATGCATTTTGACCATTCCCTACTCTATCCAAAACAAAACCTAAAGTTTTGGCTTTATAGATACTGTAATTTAAAGCTTAAATTGCAGGAAGTTATGTATTAAATTAGTAGGTCTTTGCTATAACTGCCATCAAAGCTGCTGCAGCTACTGTCCACTAGGGGTCAACCGATATGGATTTTAAGAACCAATACTAATTAGGGCCACCTTTCAGGCTGATAACCGATACCAGGTTCCAATATTCTGTTTACATCTAGCTGGGCCTGCAGCTCAATGTAAACAGCAAGCAGTTGCCTGATATTGGTCGAACCCTACTGAGTCTCTGCCCACCCCCATGTCCCCCCACCCCATTCATCTGCCGGTGGCAGAATTCCACAGCCGGCAGCTGAATGTAAACAGCAAGCAGTGGGCAGGTGTGCAATAGCCAGCCTGCTATTGGCTATTTCAAATTAATGCTGGGGGAGGTATTATTACAGTCAGCCACTGACTGCCAATGCTGGGGGAAGGAGGGTTTATTGTTAGAGCTAGCCACTGACTACCAGTGCTGAGGGGTTCATTATTACAGCCTGCCACTGACCACCAATCTGCGGTAGGGGTTATTATTACTGCCTGCCACTCACCGCCAATGCTGTAGGGGTATTTTTACAGCCTACTACTGACCACCAATGCTGGAGGGTAAGCATTACTTCCACTGACCACCAATGAAGGGGGATTCATTGCAGCCACTTACACCAGTTCTGGGGTTTATTTGTTGCCATCATTAGTTTTTATGATATAGAGAGCTGCTGAGCTGCAAAAGCAGCCATCTTTTTTGGTCCCTGAAGATGGCATTTACAGAATTAGCATAACCAATCCAAGTATCTGGGGGAATGCTGAAGGGGGGCTGAAGTGTTTTATGATGTTGAGCTGATACACTCTTTATGACAATTTTTCTAAATGCATTTATATTTACACCTTACAAGATCTTGCAATCTGACAAGTGACATATTATTGCACAGAATACAGTTATGAATTACTAGAGACAAAATATGATATAAGTAGGGATGGTCTCGATGTTCGAGTCCAACAACAGTTCGACTTGAACATCGGTAGTTCGTGTGTTCGGCGAACACGTTAACTATCAGGGCATTGGGCAGGCTGTTCGCACGCCAAGTTCCCCACAAGCCTTTGTGCACCGCACAGTGCCTTGTGAAGCCCTGATTGGGTAAAGTAATGCACCTGACCACAGAGACTTTGCCCAGTCATGGCACAGTTCACTGTAAGAGCCATGATTGGGCAAAGTAATGATGACTTTGCCCAATCATGGCTCACAGCTAAGTCCTGTCAGGTGCCGGACAAATGTAAACAGTTGGGCGGAGCAAGCGATGATGTCACTGCTAGTTCCACCCTGGGTGTTATATATATTTTTTAAAATTCTTATTTCTATTTTTTTTTATTTTGCTGAGTCATCATGGACAACGCTGGACTCTTGATTGACCTTAGGATTATGTTGGTGGATTCATTTTTTTAATTTAAATAAAAGACTTGTCAAAAACATGTCTTTTGTTTTTCTTTTTCAATTAAAGGTTTTGTATAAAAGTGTGGCGTCTTTTTTACAATTTGAATTCAACCCTTTAGTGAATAGGTACCTCTTACTCATTTACACGGGGGGGCCGCATCTGGGTGCCCCGATGTGAATAAGCCCCACTGCCCGCACCCCCACAACCAACACCGCAGGGTGTGTGGGGAAGAGGCCCTTCTCGCTTGACCCCATCCTTTCTTGCCCTGCCAGGCCTGTGCTCTGATCAAGGGTCTGGTTAGGAATTTTAGGGGGGACCCCATGTTTCCCCTTAAGGGCCTTAAGTTTGCCCTGACATTTCAATCTCAGATCAAAGATGTGTATTTCTCTACTAGAGGGACAGGGTTTACTTTGGGCAGGGTTGCATTAGGACTCTCTGGTTTAATTAAGGTTTACGATAGCCCTTTACAACTGGCTCATTAACATGCTATGCCAATCCTGTGTTAGGGAACCAAGAAACTTAAAGTGCAGGTTTAAAATATAAAAGGAATTTATTAAAAACAACAATAAAAATAAATGGCAAAAAACAATGGAGAAAGTCCAGGACAAAGTCTGTGCCAAGCCAGGGGTCAGATGCCAAAGCGGGTAGTCAACCAAGCCATGTCAGGGAGCACAGAGAACAGGATGAATGAAAACAAAGCTGGAGTCAGGAACCAGGAGATCAGTCAGCCAGAGCCAGGATCATAAACGGAAATCAGGGCTAATGGCAGCACACTTGGTTGATCAGAACAAACGCAAGTACAGAGAATGAATGTACAAGGTGAAGGTTATAAAGTGACCTGGTACCTACATCATCATTGTGAGACAGGAATTACCCAGGAGTCCTAGCAGTGCAGCAGAGTGATGATGTGTGCAGGTTTGGACATAAGAGGGTGCCAAAGAGCAACCACAGCATCACAAACACTCAGCTGTAAGAAATCCTGACATCCTGGCTAAGATGTTTTGCATTCCATTCAAACTGATCTGCTTTCTGTCATTGGGTTTTAAGCTGGTTATTTTTTCAAGAGGATTTCACTCTGCTCAGTGGCTGAAAGTAGTCACCTCGCCAACACAGAGATAAGATTTAAATCTGATTGTTTTGTCACTAATTTGTGAATTTTGGAGAAATGAGGGTAACACTGTGTTCAATACGATTTTCCCATTCCCCCACATAATTTGGGGTCGTCAGACCTCATAGCCACAAATGTCTCTAGGCTCCTGCATGTCAGGCACTTTAATATGCTAAGTTCAGTCACTCTGCATAAAGTTGCTCTCATACTAACTGCTGTTCACCCTCCGCCGGCTAATTCTGCTCCCACCCCCAGATATGCTAGGTACGCCATAGGGCCTCACAGTACTGAATGCCAATGCCCCCAAGCTACATACAGCTCTGTTACATAAATAGGCCTTTTCTATAAGAGCTAAAAGAACACTTTAGGGGAATGCTAACAAGGAATATTTTATCTACAGACATTAATGTGTTGTAAAAATATTACAGCATTGCTTAAAAAGTCACAATTGAAATCAATTCCATATACAATATTAATGAGAAAAACACTAAAATAATTGGCAGATATTTTATGAACAATAAACAAAGGAAGTCAAGATAATGCAATTTATGGATTTTTCTAGGATCTATACAAGAACTGGCAATTGTAACTTAACCTAAATACAGTAAATGCTTAGGCTGACAATTTGGCTTGTATTAATCTCACCCTCAATGTATCTATTATTATTCTGCCATTTTTGCAGGAGACATAAGAGGATCAGTAACATTAATTTTTAATGTATCATGTGACAAATTCATTTCTCTAAAACAGATGACTTTGGTGTCCTTAATCTACCAAGGAATAGCAATGGGCACCAAAAGGTCACCATTTGTATTTTCAAATCAATTAGCATGCATTATTTATGCAGCATTGAGGTGCTTGTCTATTTTTAGAAAGAACCTTACCTATGATTTGTACTGGAATAAAACATCAGAGCTGCAAAAATGTCCATCAAGGACACTTAACTTCTGTTTTACTAGAGTAATTTTGCACATTTTATTCAGCTAAATCTGTGCATGATGTAAATAATATTATAAATGTTAATGTTTTAAAAACTGTGTTTTTATTAATAATGTGTAAATATATATGTACAGTACATAGGGAAGCCATACTTGTTCATTGGATATGCTGTTTTTTTCTACACTGCAGCACAATCATTTTGCTTTACTGCTTCACCTCACAATGCAAGTAGATGAGTCAGCCAGATCATTGAAGACAAATAGCAACAAAAAGTTGTTATTTATTGGCCCAGGACCTGCTAGAAGACACTGGCAGGTGCTAGCCAATAGGAAACAGCTGGGCGGAGCTAGGTGTCACCGCTAGCTCCACCCATATGTTTTTATTTTGCCGACAGCTGTCAGATGCTTCAGCGGGAGTTCATCGCGTGCGGTCGGGTCAGCGTGTTAGTAGTTTTTTTTAAATATTTTTTTATTTTTTTGTTATTTATATTTTTTTATTTCTTTGAGTCGCCGTCATCGTCGTCGACAATGCTGGTCGTCGTGATTGACGCTGGATTATGTCAATTGATCATTTTTTTTTGTTGGGGGAGGGTTTATTATTAAAGACTTGTCAAAAACTTATCTTTTGTTTTGTTTTTAATTAACCACTTGAGGTCCGCGGTGTTACACCCCCTTCCCATCCAGGCCATTTTTCAGTATTCAGCGCTGCGGTACTTTGACTGACATTTATTCCGTCATGCAATGCTGTACGGCAATACATTTTATACAATTTTTTTGGGGACAGATAGAGCTTTCTTTTGGTGGTATTTAATCACCACTGTGGGTTTTATTTTTTACTATATTAAGGAAAACCTACCGAACTTTAAAAAAAAAAAACTGTCTCCCCTATATTAAATGATAAAACAGTTATTATTACCCAATTTTTTAGTAAAATATAAAAGGCGGGGTCACGTCGGGTAAAAAGACACCAAACATGTCAAGCCTTAAAATTGCGTGTGCGCGCGAAACCTCAAAAAACTACAATACCCAAAATTGGTCATAGGTGACGGTTTAAAAGTTTTTACCGCTCATCAGTTTAGTGACATGTAAACACATGTATATGTAACATGTGTAGCACAATTGTCGTTTTCACGCGCTGGTGCACCGGACGCGTATTTAAGTTACCTGTGCGTGAACGTGGAGGTAGGGGACTTAAACATTTTTTGGGTTTTTTAAAAAAAAATTGTCAATGCTTAATGTCAATGCTATTAAATAGGGGTATAACAATCCCCCTATATAATAGCAAAGGCACACTGACAGGTCCTCTTTATGGAGACATTAGGGCTCTCTAAGACCCCTGTCACCTGGGGACCCCAAAACAGGTCTGCTTCATCAGCTTCTCCTCTCTGGCAGTGATGTATTACACATTACTTCCGCATTCACAGCACGGAGGGAGATCAGCAAGGAGGAAGATGCTGAACTCCCTCCCATCTTACCTCCTGATACCCTCCCGAGCCGCAGATGGGGCAGCGGATCCCGGGATTGAAGGTAAGGGGTCAGGATGAGGGGGGCGGAGGCACTGCAGAAGGGGGCGAGCAGCCACAACATGCAAGCGATTGGCAGCTATAGAGCCGCCGATCGTTTGTATGTCCAACAGCCGGTAACGGCTGTGAAGAACGGACATGTTTTTTCTGCCCGTTCTCCCCTAGCCTTCGCGAGCAGAAAAAAAAGGCTGTCTAATTACGGCAACCCGCCCATGTGAGTCTGCCGTCCGTCCGTTTTTTCGCAACGGTGGACGGCAAGAGGTTAACAGTCAAAAACTATGGAAAGAAAGGGTTTCAGGGCGCACTCTGTTATTATGCAGTGGTTTGCCTGGCAGGGTAGCAGACTAGTGCACACTTAAAGCCATGAAGAAATGGATGCAACTGGAGCAAGACTCCTACCTTTTCTACTCGTTGGGCTTCCCTGGATCTCAGTGAGACTCACCCAAAGGTCATGCTATAGAGCCGCTGATCGTGTGTATGTAAAACAGCCGGTAGCGGCTCTTCACATCGGACGGGTTTTTTCTACCCGTGCGCGTGCGAGCAGAAAAAAAATGCCGTCTAGTTACGGCAACCCGCCAATGTGACTGTGCTGTCCGTCCATTTTTTTGCAACGGGCGGACGGCAAGTGGTTAAAAGAATTTTTTTTAAATCTGGTGTCTTTAAAAAAAATTTTTTAACCCTTTAGTGAATGGGTGTTATTCACAAGGAGGGGGTGCATCTGGGTACCCCAATATGAATAAGCCCCCCTGCCCACGCCCCCACATTACAACGCCCCAGGGCCTGTGAGGAAGAGGCCCTTGTCCCCATCGGCATGTGGCCTGGTATCACAGGGGGCACTTGCTCGCCCCCCCACCCTTTCCTGCCCTGCCGGGCATGTGCTCAGATCAAGGGTCTGGTGTGGAATTTAAGTGGGGGACCCACGTCCTTTTTTCCCCATTTTAGGGGGTGGGGTTCCTCCCATAAAATTCCTACCATACATCGGCTAAAATCAGCCGTACATCAGCTGCCTTCGGTTGCCATCGGCTAAGCCGAAGTGCATAAGGAGTTCGACTCAGGCTATCCAACATCTAGATCGGCTGAGCCGAAGCTCCGGCAGCTCACTCGCTGCCGTTCGCCCCTATTCTCATCTGGGCAGTGCCTAGAGCCGAAGGATCAGCCGAAGCTACCGCTGGATCCTTTGGCTCTTTAGAGAATAACCCCCTTAATGATGTTTAAATGATTACAGAACTACATTAATTTTTTTTGCCTAGAGTTTAGCCTAGAGAAATGTGCAAAGCACAGTTAGCCAAAACAACCAACTAGATATAATCTTCCTGGAGTAAAATCGCCAAAAGATGATCTTTTATAGTTTGATATATGTTACCAAACAATGAAGTCAAAAGATAGATTTCATAGGTTGATTTATAGATAGCGTTCATGGTAATTGTTTTGAGTGGAATTCCCATTGCAGTATCTATCCTGAAATAATAGTTCAGCACTCTCATTTACTCTGTGTGAATTTTATCACACAGCAGACCTTTCTCACGAGTACAATAAATTATATGTAGAGTGTAATTATACAAGCAGAGTAAATTGTTTTTAATGACATTACCACAAAAAGCTGTTGTGGCCAGCCTACTGCGCTCCAACGGTGGTGCCCACTTGCTCCAGATTCCATGGCACGCTGGGTATGTCACTCCCTTAATTGCAACAAGACATTTTTAACTTATTTTATACATGCACATACATATACTGTATTTGATACAAACTGCTAAGCAAATCAACACTTGCCCAGAGCTATGCACACACCCTATCCCCATATGACAGCAATCAGGCCTAGTGAAAAACCGACTATTGTTGAGCAGGGGGGTGCTGACAGGGCCACCCACGGCTGGAATTTGGCCAGTTCATCGTGAACAGGTCGAAATTCACTTCGTGTATTGCCAACTTAAAGGGTATTTTGACTTTCACTGCCAAATTGCGATAATACCCATTTTATATTTGTTGCTTTGCATTGGGATAGACCACTGTCAAATGGCTCAGAAAAACCTGTAATCAGCCATTTTGCCTGATGTAACAAAACATCTAAAAGGTATGTTTTTTTTTTAAAAGTTATTTTTATAGTATGCTGTGTGAATAGGAACACATAACGAACATATGAAGGGGTTTTCCTAAATTTGAGTGCAAAAGTGGAAATACACTTTTAGCACAAGTGATTTTAATCAAACCGATAGTAGATAGTTCAAGGGCAATATATTGCATACCTTGGCAAGTGGGCCATGTTGAAAGGACTGCATTCCTTGTGCAGTGGCACATTGTTATTTACAATATAGCAGCTAGCATATGCAATTTTGCAGTGGGTTGTTTTCTTATCTTTTTTTTAGGGAACAGCTAGCTCCATGTTTTAATACCTCTAGGTTGTTCCACAAATATATTAATCAGCAACATTCTGATTGAAATTTCCTACGTAATTTACCTGTGATCCCCAATCAGTGGCTCTGTAGGAACATGTACGTGTCAGTTAGCTTTTTGGAATATTTGCACCATTGTACCATTAACACAAGCATGATCTTCATTACAAAACTTACAATAGTCTCAAAGACTATTGTAAGTTTTGTAATAGAAGTCTGTTAGGGCAGCTTATCTCACACTGAGCTTGGACCACCGGCAACAGTGCTAAAATGCCCAAGATTTAGTGCTGGCTTGAGAAGCTTGGTCATGACATTCTCCAGTGCTAAACAGGAGCCTCAACCGTGACAGGTAAAAGCTGCCCTGACAGGTTTCCTTTAAGGATTATTTTTAACATTTATTGGGCTCACAAAAACAAATATACTGTATCAGCATGGCACACAAACTGTAATAGGTTGGAGGTGCCTGCTGTAATGACAGCTTTTGTGGTTAGTAGCACCTGAGATTTGGTTTAAAAAAAAATAGCAGTGATTTATGAATTTCCTTTGCACAGAACATTGGCAAAAAAGGCTAAAAAAGAAAGTAGTCATATTCCTTATTTCAAATGAAACAACAACAAATGTTGTGGGCAACAGGTCGCCTTTTTGCACAAGCACTGATATATCAGCTTTATTGTAATTTAAAGGATCTTCTACAAAGGATTGCATTTTTACCCACAAGAAAATCTTTGTAACAGGCCATGCAAAGACTTACCTCTACTAATCCCTGCAGGATCCTGACAAAGATGACACAGCCATAGTGTACTCTGGCTGCCGAGGGGATTAACATGTTTAACGTTGATGTAGCAACTATTGCAAATCCAAACACTCTGTAATGTAAAGACAAATACAGTAAAATAGAGTATTCACAATTCAGGTTGTCAAAACTTGGAACTGTTTGGCTAAGGTCAGATCTCAAAATAATTTTCATCCAAGGATAAATGGCTGCTATAAGTAAAATGTTTTGCCTTATTAAATAACCCATGACACACTGTTTTAACTAAACGCTACAGGGCTCATGTATTCGATTTAAACTGACACCCATCACATATCTAATGCACCATATATACTGTATCATGTGTCAAGACCTCTGACAAAAATAATTAGTTAAATCCACATAGTTACATAGATTGAAAAAGAAAACACAAGTCCATCAAGTTTAACCACAATTGCTTTTTTCATTAGTGCATTTCTTTATAGTGTTTTTTCAAAATATCAAATTAAATAAAATTGAGGTTGGATGAAAGGTGTAATTCTGCATAACCGTTTTCTTAGATAAATAGTACTTTTGTTTAGAGGTCTATATTTCGGACCAAAATAAGGGACCATTAAGGAGGAAAGAGGGACAGAGGCAACTGGTTGCAAAGGAGTGACAGTTCTTCCAAATGAGAGGCTATGCATCTCTTGTTCTACCATACTGCTATTCTGCTAGCTACTGTAACAAGCCAACCTGGAGCTTAGCCTGACCCCATTGGCTTGCATGTAGCAAGAAAATTCAAATCCTGGTAAATGTATTTATCTGGACAACATGAACAGAGAGTCCCTGCTTTGAGATCTTCTCCTCCAAAGAAGCCCTAGGTGGGGACTTTGTGCTCATGCTGTCAGGGGAATAAAGTTTACAGTGGTTGAATGTTCTTCAAAGTATAGCTGGTCTTTTCCTTTGGATCTCTGTAGCTTGCAGGTACAGCCTGATGGTTGATGACCAGCTCCTGCTCTGTGCAAATGTCATGTTTAAGATCCCTCAGGCGGCTGTCTCTCTAGACTGCTTATGTTGTATTCTGGAAATGTTGTGATAATACTGGTTCGCCCATGGGCAACAGATTGTACTGCTTGAGATGTCTATCAGGCCAGCAAAGTAAACAAGGACACCATTTACCACCTTATCTCCAGTCTGGAAAACATCTTCCATACCTTCCAACTTTCTGAGATGTGACACTTTCAGTGCAAAGCATGTAGGCAGAGGACACACCCAACACACCGCCTTCAGTTAGGGGGATCACAGAGAATTTATTAACTAAAAAAATATTTAAACCCACAAGTACTTTCACCACTGCTTGTTCTTTGTACTGGATTTTCAAAATAACAAATGCAATCATGCAGCAGTTAGATGAATGTTTTAGGGAACACTCACTTTTCTGCATTAACGCACCATGCAGTAATGCACATAAAATGCTTTACTGCATTGTAGTACCTTTCATTCCAGGGACGTGAGGTCAGGGAGGCAGGTGAGGCAGAGCCTCACCTAGTATTATGGAGGAAAAAGCTGTCAGCGTCAAGCCTGAATCTGACAGATTTTTCTCCATTTAGATCGGCTTCTATCAGGTTACACAGCAGGGAAATCCTCCCTGTTGTGTAACCTGTCATGGACAGAGCGCTGCCTGTTAATTACAGGCAGCGCTGCATCTGGCTTTTGACAGGTAGTTAGGTAACACAGCAGCGGGCTTCCCCACTGATTGTGTAACCTAACTAGTGAGGCCATAGCTGTCACAGCCTCTACTTTTTGTTAGAGACGCAAACTCTGTGGATGGTTTGGACCAATGGCAAAGCACCATTGGTCCAAGCTGTCCAATAAAAAAAAACAGAAAAAAAAACCACGGAGGCCATCAATCTCGATGCCTCAGCTCCTCCCTCCTTCACACTAACTGGGGCTTCGTCAGGATGTGGTCGGGGCCTCAACGTGGTATGGGTGGGGCTTTGGCATGCTGGGGGCGGGGTGGGGCTGGGATTGCTGTCGGTGGGGCTGGGGAATGCCTCACCAAGAAGCAAAGCTTCTGCATGTCACTGATTCATTCTGACCCTAGTGCACCTTGTTGATGGATGTCAGTGTGCTGCTACCCACTTTTTCTGCAACAATATTACCAGTGATGAGCTGTGGGAGCACCTAACTGTGTTGGACAAGTGTGGACTCACCTGGAACGACACTATGGTTTTTAGTACGGTGACCTGCCCATTTAAATAAATGGACTGTCTTAACGTAACACACCGAACCGAAGATTCACAGATTTTCTGATATACAGCAACAGAGATGCAAATGAGTCTCCTCTATAGCTCATTCAGATTTTTTGAAATTTGGAGCTTGGGATATTGAGCTCTGTAATCAACAGGCATTTTTCAGCAAAGCAAATCTAACAAGCACCTGAAAAGGAGAACAGAGATCTGCCTTCTGGCTGAATATGGGTATACACAGTATTTATATGCATTCTTTCCTATTTTCCTGAATAATGAAAACCAAACACTAGCGATGGGGCATCATTCACATCGGCACTCCAGTGTTCAGCTTTTCTTTAAAAAGGAGAAGTTATCTGAGAAGCATAAACAACTTTTATGGTTCCCGGATCGCTTTTTCATGTGTGTAGATGGTCCTGATTAAAACTGTGATGTGATGTGTGTAGCTACATTTAGATCTTTTAGTCAGATTCTGAACACACACATTTCTGTTTTTTCCAAACACAACTAAACTGAATGCAGGTAAAAGCAGAGTCTGAATGACATTAAAAATCAATTACCTGCTTTATATGCAAATATGTGCAAAACCACTATGCAAATCCATAAGAAGATAGTGCACTGTCCATTCCCATGAGGAAACAATGCATTGTGTCAGATTCTATACAGTGATTTCCCCATGTTGTTTGTCTAGAAGCAGGAATGAGGCCTAATACATAAAGGAAATATATGCAAAATCACTATGCAAATCCATAGCAAGATGGTGCACTATCCATTCCCATGAGGAAACAATGCATTGTGTCAGATTCTATGCAATGATTTCCACATGTTGTTTCTCTTGAAGCAGGAAGTTTGAGAGGTGGGAATGGACACCATAAAACTTCAAGTTCAAGGTTAGGACCTGGTTTATTTTGCTGTCCCTCACAGAGCTATCTTGCTAACAGATGTCTGTTCACAACCTGCTAAATGAAGTGTTGAATGCCCTGCGAACTGTAAATGAGCATGTGAGCCGAAAGAAAGGAGAAAAATGCTGTAAAATACAGAAGAGTGGAGATTTATTGATTTGACTAGGTTTTCGTTCTACTGCTAGCTCATTAACGTACTGCTGGTAAATTGGCTGAGAAAGATCTGGGAAAGAATTCTGAATGGATAATTAAAATCCATCAACACTGCTCTTGGCTTGGCCCTACATGTGGCATGTACAGAAGTGCACAAGCACACAGCATGTCTCATTAACTGGTGCCTTCGAGCCAATGTATCTCAAGACCCACACCTAGCGTGACCCCCATTCCGTAGAGCCCTGCCTTACAAAGTCTAGCTTCACAGCTATGAATTATATTTGGCTTTAAGAAAATCAAGTAATAATGGATGCAATTTGCTGTACGAGCGGCAAGCAGGATAAAATACACAGTGGCATTAGGGCCGGATTTACTCTCCCTGCTGCCCCAAGGCCAGGTTCCGCAATGCACCCCCCTCTCCGCCAATAACCACCCCTTCACCCGCCCCCCATCAACGGAGAATGGCAACCAGATGGCAGGGGTGGCAGGGTTAGTTTTTTTGATTTGAGATAAAAATGTATAAATTACTATTCTCTAAAAATAGATAGATAAGAAGCTAGAAAGACATTGGCAGTAGCTATGGGGAGGCTATATCCCTAGTTAAATGCAACTTTGTAATTGTGTATTGTATCATAAATGTCGATCTTATGACTTAGAACTTAGATAATTGTTATCGGGGTTCACCTGCACAAGACGTCCTTTTACCGGATGCATACAGTTAAACATCTATTGGGGTGTATATAGCATATGTTTTGTTAGGGGTCTTCTATGGGGCATAGATTTTTTCCAGGCTATACCATGAAGATCACTAGCTTTGTCTTGTATTCACCTCAAGCATGGCTTTAGGTGGTCGACTTCATGTTTTTACATTCCGTTCGATTTCACGCAGGAGAATTGGCCTTATATTAGGGAGAATGTCAAGGTTGTATTTGCCCTGCGTGTGAATGGCTTAGGGATACTGGCTGCTCTCTGCATTCAGAAGGCATTTTGCATGACCAGGCACATGCTTTAGGGAAATGTTATATGGTTGAAAATCAAAGTAGTGTGTTTGTATGCCAGATTATTTTTGTAAAGCACGGGAATCGAACCCAGATGTGTGATTTGAGAACATTGTTCTGGACACACACCTGAATGCAGTAGATATGGACAAGCCCTAATAAACAAGATCACTGCAAAGACAAGCTACATATTTCAGGGTTCATGGTTGTGTGTGACGTACGCCCGGCCCAAACCCGCTGTACGTCAATCACACGTGACTATACACAGTGCTGAACCAAGCGTGGTGTCACAAGGACGTAGCGCTACCACTCTCAGCCTCACCCTGCACAGAGATTCCCCAGCTCGTGGGACACAATCTCAAGCCAGCAGACTGAGAGCGATCATCACAAGGGTTGGTTAACTCCGCAGTTAACCCTATACCCACAAATGTTCGCTGCCACCATGTGTTTTTAACGGAAACACAGACCGCGTCCAGCAAGTGCTCTGACAATTTAAAACACTTAAATAATACCTATGATACCGCTGTCCTCCCAGACAGGAATATGACAGGATTCACTATATAGTAGCGCTCTTCATGGAGGCAAGGATACTTTAAGTTCGTATTTAGAGAGTAGAGATAAGCTTAACATTTTTTAGATCGTCCTTTAATGAAAGAAACGGTGCAGAAAATATACAGAAAAATATAGTATTAAAAAGAGACAAAATATATATACAACAGTAAAATAAACGGGAATAAAAGGTGAATACTTAACAATCCTGGTTTTAGGAGTTCTGAGCTCAGTAAGCAAAAGAGAGGGCTGAAGGGCTCTTCTTCAAGCAAGCTGTTTATATCAACTTGTCCACTGGTAGTAGATGAATGCCTGGTTGCATGCCTTTAATTAGAGACAGCTATAAAAGTCTTAGAGGGCTATTTGGGACTCACTTGTGCTGTGGGGCAATAAAGATCACAGGCCAGAAAGGTAGATCTCTATTCTGTGGAATGTGGAAGGCCTGACAAATGACTAAACGAAGGCCTACATTTGCTCTGAACTGGGGGATAAGAGAATGCTATTTTTGATATTCAGACTCAAACCCCCATCTTGAGATTTGTGAGTGCATTCAATGGCTCAAACAACTAAAAAATCTGGGAATGATAAAACAATTTTTTATTAAACTTAGGGGTTAACTGGATAGGTACAACTTACTTATCTAGGGTGCCCTTGGCTTATGAAAAGGTCAGAAGTCCTGGAATTGACAGTCTTTGATCAAGGGCCTAAGTACATTCAGCAAGATGTCCTAGACAAGGCTCAAACAAACTATGCATCTTCTTTATGTGTCGGTGTGGGTGTACTCATATAGGTACAGTATATATGTATACCTTCCTTCCTGAAAGGCCATGATCCATGGCATCTTAGGTAGGTGTTGACCGTGGGTGTACAGTCACACACGGTACATTTTGACATGTATATCAATACAGAGGTTTAGCATCCCTCTGTTTTTATCATATTTCATCCATCGGATAGAAGTTGGCTTCTAAATCTAACAAGGCTTTAGAAGGTTTCTCTGGTACTACTTGGACATCTGTCACTCTTTAAAGAGTTCCACGAATATTTGTGACCTCTTTTAGGGCCTAATAAAGGCTGAAAAACATCATAACACTGATGCTTGGTGGCTTTGGACATGCATCGCCCTGTCATCCTCTAGAATTGTTTATGACCAGCTTCAATAAGGGCCTTGGACTCATCTTGGGCAGAGGAACTAGGTTTTCAACCAGAGAAAATCTGTAAGGAAGTCACTGAGCTGAGTTACAATCTTTGGTGTAGCACTGCAGAGTTACCCTCCATCTGTTGTGATCAGACTCTTGGCAGTAAGGTACTCTTGCCAGTGTTCCCCCCGAAAAAGTATGCTAATTCCTAGTTTATCCTCTCAGATGCTGCCCTGGAAGATGACTTGGGAAAAACTAAGTTAGGTACCTGGTTAGGTTTCCAGGAATCTTGCAGGGCAGCATGGATTCCCGCACTGCTTATTGAGGGAAGATGGTTCAACATGAATTTAATTGTTACTGTCCGGCAGTGGCGTAACAACCGGGGGGGGCGGGGGGG
>NW_017307481.1:437515-440268 GCF_000935625.1 Nanorana parkeri | reverse complement strand
CACTTGTTGGTGGATCCAGAAATCAGGTGAGTATTAGAAAAAAAAAAGTTTTATTTTATGTTCTATTCTTAGTTCTATAATGGCATTGTAGTACTTTCAGGTGGAATACAGCTTCATAAGATATCAGCTAGGGAACTACAAGTCCCAGCATGCCCTCATTGCCCCTGTACAACAACCAGATATTGCCGTTCCCTGGGTGATATGTGTGTGGGGGGGGGTGTACAGGGACAATGATGGCATGCTTGGACTTGTAGTTCCTTAGCTGATATATATGTGTGGGGGTGGGGGGTACAGTTCTAGTGGATGTATATATAATATGGGGGAGGGGGCGAAAAAAATGTTCTGCCCCGGTGGTCCTTTCTGCTCTTCGATTCTATGGTAATACTGAGGTGGTTAGGAAGGACCACCCTTTTTATACTAATTGTGGATGATGTGTTTCCTGTTTCAGGTGGGTGGATCCCTTCTCTCAGATGCTTCCCTGGAAGATTCCTGGAAACAGTTACCAGGTACCTAACTTAGTTTTGTTTTCATTTAATTTACACTGGTGATCCTGTAGGAACACTGTCCTAGGAGTGACAATTCTTCCTTACTATACTGTATCTGTGGAGAAGCAGCTTAGTTATCCTAGGACAGGAAGTGTGTTAGGACTACAGTATATCTCTCCCTCTCATCTCCATCACAGAGGTGGGGGTGTTTTGTAGTCCAAATTGAGAGTGGAACAATGCTAACAATGCTAATAGTTGTCACAGCTAGTTATCAGCTCACAAGATTTCTGGCAGGATGAATCAGGATTTTTTGCAGTTAACAGACCAAAAGGGAACAAATAAGAGAAGTTCATTGATAGTTTTACATATACTTTAACCCCTTCGTGACTGACGAGGTACAGTGTACGTCGCCAGCATCGGGGCTGTTTAAACAGACTCCCGGCGGCTATTGCCGCCGGGGCTCTGTTTAAACTTGTAAAGCCGTCTGTCGGCTTTACAACAGAAGCAATTCTGGCGACCTACCTGTCGCCAGATCACTTCTGTATCCTGTAGAAGGGGTCGCCCCCCCGCCGGACACCGCCGCCGTGCTTCCCGGGCTCCGTTGCCCCTCCTACGGGCCCGGGACTGGCTTCCTTGGTGTCTGTGGGGGGCTGGGTTTATTTCCAGTGTAAAGGTGACACTGGGGGTCTTTTGGACCCCCAGCATCACCTTAAAGAGTACCTGTCACCACCATCTGCTATCACATGGGGGGGCATGTAAGCCCCCTATGTGATAGCAGTCAAAGTAAAAAAAATAAAAAAAAGTTTTTTAAATTAAAATAAAATAAATCTAATAATAATTAAAAAAAATGTTTTAAGTCCCCCGCCCCTGTGAGCATGCGCGTCGCCACGTAAACACGCGTCGGGTGCGGCTACGTATGAAAACGACGAACGCGCTACACATGTTGGGTATCGCCGCGCACGCCGGAGTGAGAGAAATAGTTCTAGGGCCAATATTTATACGTATCTCTAAACTAATGACCTGTATGGGGCTTTTAAAATATTGTCTATGGACTTTTTGGGGTACTGAATTTTGTCGCAGTTTCACGGACACACACATTTTTAACCTGGGCATGTTGGGTATCTATTTACTGGTCGTAACCTCATGTTTTATAAGTTACAAAAAATATGGGTATTTTATTGTGTTGTGGGGCACTAAAGATAACTTAAGTGCATTTTTCAAAAAAAATTTGGGGTTTGATAAAGAGTTGCGTCAATATTGTGCAACATGAAAATTTGCAACTGCCACCATTTTATTCTACAGGGTGTTGGCTATCAGAAAATATATAGGGGGGAGTTTATCAAAACTGGAGCAGAAGAATCTGGAGCAGTTGCCTATGGCAACCAATCAGCTTTTCTCTTCAGTTTGTTCAATTAAGGTTTGAAAATGAAAGGTGGATGCTGATTGGTTGCCATGGTCAACTTCTCCATATTCTGTCTGCTCCAGCTTTGAAGTAATTTTCAGGCCTAAAATGTAGATTATATCATGTGTGCAAAAAAAAATGAAAAAAAGGCCTTGGCAGTGAAAGGGTTAATTAATGTTTTGGGGCTTTTCAGTTGCAGTGTATGACTCCAAAAAGGGTCAGGTCTAAAAAGGTAGTACACGCGCTTTCCTGTTACATTCACTACTTTAGGCAAAATCATCCAAAAGTGAAAACAAAAGCTACAGTTTCTTTCTAGCCCACAGGAAGAAGGTTGAGAATGACAAGCTCTGATCAGCTGACCGTGGATGACCTGGGCTTTTCTTTGTGCTGAACACCAGACATCCCAACTCTCCCGGACGTTCTGGGAGTCTTCCGCTATTGCAGAGTAAACCTTTCCCTGCTATCTGTCAGTCAGAAGAAAATTTAAAAAAACAGCATAGGAATGAATAGCTAGGCTTCTATTGGCTATTTCAATTTGCAATAGCCAATAGCAGACTAGCTATTGAACCCACCCACTGCTGCTATCAATCAGCAGAGATGGACCTGAAGGTCCTCCTCTACTGATTGACAGCAGCAGAGGGCAGGTGCAATAGCCAGCTTGCTATTGCAAATTGAAATAGCCAATAGCAATCTAGCTGTTAGTTCTTATGCCGTTTTTTTTTTTTTGTCCTGATGGCAGCAGCCGTCAGAACACTAAAAAAGACAGCAGATAGCAAAGGAAGCATTAGCTTCTTTGCTATCTGCCATCATTTCAGGAGGGTGCTCTCTACCTAGTTGTTGCACTCGCGCGGGGGTGGGGGGGTTGA
>NW_017307481.1:418709-434691 GCF_000935625.1 Nanorana parkeri | reverse complement strand
GAGAGCAATAAGTCTAGGGCCATCAATCACTGATAACACTAAACTGATGAGCGGTAAAAACGTTTAAAGTGTCGCCTATGGCCAATTTTGGTTGCCGTCGTTTTCTGCGATGTCGCGGGTGTGCGCAATTTTAAAGCTTGACATGTTTAGTGTCTATTTAACCGACGTGACCTGATCTTTAATATTTGACCAAAAAACTGGGTAATAATAAATGTTTCCTAACATAATGTTACAAAAAACTTTTTTTTTCCAAAATTTTCAGTAATTTTTCCTAATTATAATAAAAAATAAAACCCGTAGTGGTGATTAAATACCACCAAAAGAAAGCTCCATCTGTCCCCAAAAAATGGTATAAAATTCATCTCAGTACAGCATTGCATGACGGAATAAACGTCAGTCAAAGTATCGCAGCACTGAATACTGAAAAATGGCCTGGCCAGGAAGGGGGTCTAAACACCTGGTCTTGAAGTGGTTAAGGGGGCTCAATATTGGCGGCATGGCAACAAAATCCACAGAACTAGCCCTGTTGTCCTGGCATTTGAGGGATTAGGCAAAGGAATCTATGCAACTGTCATGGGGTTGGTAGGGTATATGCCATGGTAACTAAGGGACACAGTCACAGCTCTGTTTTCATGGTAAGGAATCAGACTGTTGCTATAGTGATGTAAGAACTATGGATGCACTACTGCACTACTGATAGAGATCTGAGTAGGAACCATAATGACAGGGGGATTTGCTTGGAGACATGACGAAAGGGGAAGATCATTCATGTCCTCATTGCAATGGTGGAATATGTACAATTTCTGTTGCAGTGAAACGACTGGCCCTGTTTCCATGGTAACATAGGAATCTGCCCTGTTGCTATGGTGATAGAGGCATCTGCACCATGCCAGTGTGAAACAAGCATCTGACAGGTTATATTTCAATGTTGCCATGGTGATGGAGGGATCAGCCTTGTTGCTATGATAATAGAGAGATGTGGCCCATAGCCATGGTTACCGTGGCTATGGACCACATCTCTCTATTATAATTACCAATTGCCATGGTAAAAGAGAGATTAGCCCCAGTGCCTTTTTGACTGAGGGATTGGCCCTACTGCCAGGGCAATGGAAATATCTGGGCCACTACCATGGTAAAAAAAATAATTGGGCCCTTTGCCATGGCAACAAATAGACCTGTTGCTATGGTGATGGAAGATTTTCCCCCATTAACATGGCCATAGAGGAATACCTGCTGGTGCCATGGTAGCAGAAGGATCAACCTAGTTGCCATTTAGATAAAGGAATATGTTACTGTGTGTGAAAAGTCACACTTGGTATTTCTTGTTTTTTTAATTAGTGGACTAGTCATATCTTTTTTCTAAAAATATTCAAATTGAACTATTATTTGGTGCATCCAAAAAAGCAGGTTTCCGCGCACTAAATATTTGGTGCACCAACAATAATTTATCTGGTCCAGTATCTCTTGGTATCACATACTGCTCACTAGACATGTGTGCTGGCCAAAAATGTGTTTAGTTTCTTTTTTATTCTGATTTTTACATTATTTAGTTTTTCGGGATTCGGGTCCGAAAGTCAATTAATTTCAGGATTTGGATGCGGGTGAATTCCGAATTTTCGTTAGCGGTAGTTTGTACACATTTTTGTTGCAGCAAAGCGACATTAGACAAAAGCAAAAATAATAACTTTTTTTAATAGTCCGCAGAAGAAAAAAAAATTTGAGGTTCCTCCCCAATTGATACCAGACCCTTTAGGTCTGGTAGGAATGTTAAAAATAAAAAAAAGTGTGTGGGGGGTACACCCAAAAGTCACACCAGGCCCTTTAGGGGGAAAAAAACATGGGTTCCACCCTAAAATTCCTACCAGACCCTTGCTATGAGCACAGGCAGGAAAGGGGGGTGATGAGCAAGCGCTCCCCCCTCCCTGCGCCATACCAGGCCACATGCCATAGGCATTGGAAGGGTGTCCCTATGTCGATGGGTACAAGGGCCTCTTCCCCACAAAGCTGACCCAGTGGTCCTGGGGGTCTGCGGGCAGGGGCACTTATTTGCACCTCTTTAATTAAGGGGGCACCCAGATGCCGTTGCCGCCCCCCCCCTTTTTAATGAGTAAGAGGTGCTTGTACATGAATTATGAAAAAGTCCTTTAATTAAAAAAACCCAAAGAGTCAGTTTTTGACAAGTCTATAAAAAAAAGAAAAAAAGGATCCATTGATGTAATCTAGCATCAATCACGATGAATGACACCCGTCGATTTGAATAAAAACTCCCACCGCGTGACGACCCTTCCGAAATCGACGAAGACTTGCCGCAAAATGAAAGCTCTGGCACAAATGTAAACAAAGCTCCCGAATGCCATGTCATAATACTATTCATATGACACCTCGGCTTCCAGACTCGAATGACATTTGGGAGCTCACGAATAGCATTCAGGAGCTCCCGAATGCTTGTGTTATTGGACAGCTCAGAATGTCAAATGGGTGTAACGAACACTGTGACGTCACGGTTCGTGCTGCCCATTTGTTTACATTCGTGCCTGAGCTGTCATTTTGTGGCGAATCTTCATCGAGGGTTTGGATGGGTCGACGTGCGCCAGGACTTTTTTTATTTTGGCAAGTCGGCGGGCATTGTTCATTGGGAATGACGCTGGATTACATCGATGGATCGATTTAAATTTTTTTTTTTTTTTTTTTTTAAATAAAGTACTTGTCAAAAACTGACTCTGGTTATTTGTAATTAAAGGACTTTTTCAAAATGTGTGGTTTCTTCATTTACTTTTATGGCGAAAAACATTTCTTTTTAAAGTTGATGCTTAACACAATACAACTTCATTCAGGAAAGAAATTCGGATGCATCCGAAATTTTCGTTATTGGAAACTTGTATCCGTTTGCATTTGTTATTTCTGTCATTCTGAAATTCAGATGCATCAGAAGGTAGGAATTTCCGAAAATTTGTCCGAATAACTAATCTTTCCGAAACGAATCGCACATGGCTACTGTTTAACCTGTTTTTGGTAAGTTTTGTCTTCCTTCAGTCCTGGTGGTAGGAAATCCGCAATTCACCTCCTGGGTGACTTTCAGTGGGGCGAGAGTCCCTTGGTTGTAATGGTAGTAACCTAATAATGGGTGGTCTTACTTAGGACAGTGATTTCACAGAGAGAGGCATCCTGCCATTTCATATTATTTACTCAGCTCTAATGATCAATAATAGATGGAAAAAAGCAACACGTATGTTTTTGAAAACTGTAGTGTATACATAAAAACGTACTCCAAAGTGGACATACACTTTTAATTTCTAGCAACTATGGTTAAGTTGTACATGATACTTGTACAGGTGTAAAGACTTTGAGGTGGCTGCTGATCTCAGAACTGAATATCTCACTGTTGGTTTTCACCTCTTCCCTCACATGTAACACCTCAGCTGGCCCACTGTGAGGCACAATAACAGGTCGTGTATAAAAAGAATTCAGTTTTCTATTCTACTTGATTAGGAAATGTGTCAAACTCTCTGCCAGAGGGCTGCTGGACGATCCAGTGTCATGTGCTCACACCGATAGGTTTTAATGGAATGACTCACCCAACTTAAATCTGACATTAACCAGTGCCACACTGTTATCTACACAACTTGCTCATAAGGACTTATTCAAACAAGCTTCTTTTGCCTGACTTTAAGACCAAAAGGATGCATTCCGCCATGTATTCACTGACCTGGAACAAATGTGGAAATCAGTAAAAGGTTAATCTGCAACCTTGTTCCTGGTCAGTATTGATGCAAGAGGGTAAGTATGACACCCAGACAGCTAGGAAAGCTAGGACAGAAAGAGAGGGGGGAGAGAGAGAGGGAAGAGAGAGAGAGATTTTAAGGGCCTGTGAAACATCTTTTAGAGGCTAATCCCAGAAGGCCAAAAGCACCCTACTATCTACAGACATCTCAACTCTCCCAGATGTTCCAGGAGTCCCCCGCTATTGGATAGCGGCTCCCGGACACCCGGGAGAGAAACATCTTCTCCCGGGAAGGTTTACTTTCAGAGTAAACCTTTCCGTTCTGTCTCTTTGTGGGTTTTTTTTTTCATACAATCGGGGCTGGCGTCAGTCAGAAAAAAAAAAAAAGTATAGGAACTAATAGCTAGATTGCTATTGGCTATTTCAATTTGCAATAGCCAATAGCAGACTAGCTATTGCACCCGCCCACTGCTGCTGTCAATCAGCAGCGGTGGACCTGAAGTTCTCCATCCGGTCCACCTCTGCTGACTGACAGCAGCAGAGGGCGGTTGCAATAGCCAGCTTGCTATTGGCTATTGGAAATTGAAATAGCTAATAGCATTCTAACTATTAGTTTTTATGCATTTTTTTTTGTGTCCTGACGGCAGCAGCTGTCAGAACACTAAAAAAAAAAAACAGCAGATAGCAAAAGAAGCATTAGCTTCTTTATCTAATCAATATCAATATTAGTTATTAATATAATTTGAGAATAAGCACAAATGTATGGTCAACTAACTTGTAAGCATGACACACATTTGTATTTAATAACTGCATACTGTATGTAATTTGCTTACATTGCTACAACAAGCATGGAAGCAAAACATATTTTGTATCAGAGTTAGGCCCCCCAAGGCCATGTTATGTCAACCTGACAATTAGCCAGATATATTGCTTGGCAATATTGATAAGCATGAAACCTCTTGCACTATAAATCCCAACAATTAACAACACTTTAACCACTTTTTCACTGCTCATCAGTTTAGTGTTATCAGTGGTTAATGGCCCTAAAATTATTACTCTCACTCTGACATTCGCAATGATATGTAACAAGTGCGGCACAATAGGCACAATCATCGCTTTTACACGTATGCGCACCCAACGCATATTTGCATGCGTATGTGGGTTTTTTTAATTTTGTTTATTAATATGTGACTTTTATATGCTTCTTTAAATTGTTTACGCTTCTTTAAAAAAAAAATTACACTTAAATTTATAGCTATCACATAGGAGGCTAAGAAGCACCCTATGTGATAGCCAATTTACATGACAGGTCCTCTTTATGGAGACTTTAGGGGTCTCCAAGACCCCTAATGTCACCTAGGGACCCCAGAGAAGCTGATGAAGCAGAGATCTGAAAGCTGAATGTGGAAGTGATGTAATATACATCAATTCCTGCATTCGGAGATCAGAGGGAGATCGTGTACTGAACTCCCTTTGATCTCCGGTGACAGAGCCGCCGTGCCAGTCCCGGCTGTACTGGGCACAGCGGAGGTCATGCACCCACTTATGGGTCACCGGAACACTTGTATGTACACAGCCATTGCTGAGTGTTTACATTTTCACTTGCCCCACTTGTGTGTGCGCTGGGCACCACGCATAAGTGGGGGCGTGGAGGTACATTTTAAGACACCCACCCGCCTCCAACAAGGCTCCCTTCCCGCTGTTTAGGTGCAGCCAATGGATGGGAGGTGGTTAAGCTTGAACTCCAGGCACATGTAAGAAAACACTTATGGCAGCTGTTTGTTTATTTATAAATTTCTATGCATTTTCAATTCATATCACCCTCTTGTAATCGCCTGAATAGTAACAATCTGACTAAAAAAGGGAGGGGACATGCTGATAGGAAGAGACAGAGCAGAGAGATGACCTTATCAGTCTATTGCTGCTTCTTCACTCTTATGCCACAGACCAGTGATAGGGAGGTGACCTAGCTGTGTTAGTAAAAGTGGACCTTTACCCACATGTTTAAAATAATGTAGCCCCCATCACTGTTTGTTAGGTGGCTACTAGAAATTTAGTGATTGCCAGGACTGTAGTCAGCCTAGCTGGATTATAGTTGGCATTTATCTGGTTAATTCCAGGTGTCTGGCATTGACAGTATCCACCTGGGTGGAGTGTGACTCTGCTCTATTGTTGGACAGCCAAAGGGGGACACATTGAGTGTATGCACAGTACAGCAGTCAATCACTGGATTTCTTTCAACCAGTGGTGCATGCTGGGATAGGATACATATACTGGAGGAAATTGCCATGTGCCCAGACTAGTTCGGGACCAGCCATGGATTAGCACAGGCCTTGGTGTGTGCAGAGGCTGGAGTGTGGGAAGAGTTTCCCTAGGCTTCAAGTATGGAGAAGGCCTGTGCTGTTGTCAGAGGAGGAGAACCAGGGAAGATGACAGGGACGTGTAGTCAGGGGAGGTAGGTGAGGCAGCAAGCAAGCAGCATTTTTTGCGTTTGCAGTGGAACAGAACGCAGGCAATGATTTGCCATGAGTCCAATTGCATTGCGGGCAGGGGGCGTGGCTGCTGTGCCATTGATTTCAATGCACCGCCATGCCCCGTCCCACCCCAGAGTACTCTGTACTATGTGTTACACCTCTGACTTCTGCACTCTGCGTTACAAAACTGACCTCTGCACTCTGTGTGTTACTTACTACTACTGACCTCTGCACTCTGTACATTACTTCTGCCCTCTGGTGTTCTTTACTACCGAGCTCTGCATTCCTTACTACTAAGCTCTGCATTATGTACTAACTGTGTTATTGACTAATCAATTCTGCGTTTTTTACTACTGAACTTTGCATTATTTTCTACTGCATATTTGCCACTCTGTTTATTATTACTGACCTGTGCATTTATTACTGCTGTGCATTGGCTGTGCACTGGTCTGAGGTCTGCCGTGTGTTGGTTCTGGCCTGAGATCTGATGTGCGTTGGTTGTGGTCTGACCTCTGTCGTGCTTTGGTTCTGGTCTGAGTTCTGTCATGTGTTGTTTCTGGTCCGCGGTCTGTCATGCATTGGTTCTGGTCTGATGTCTGATGTGCGATGGTTCTGATCTGAGGTCTGACGTGTGTTGGTTCTGGTCTGAGGTCTGACGTGTGTTGGTTCTGGTCTGAGATCTGCCTTGCGTTGGTTTTGGTCTGAGGTCTGTCATGCATTGGTTTTGGTTTGAGTTCTGCCATGCATTGGTTCTGGTCTGAGGTCTGTTGTGCGTTGGTTTTGGTTTGAGGTCTGTCATGTATTTATTCTAGTCTGAGGTCTGACATTGTTTGTTCTGGTCATGGGGGGACTGACCATTCTGAGGCGTACCGCATGCACTGGAGCAGGGGGATATGTGCCCATACCACCCCCCACTCCAGTGCCTGCAGTATGCACCCCCCACTCCACTCTGTTTGACTAATTTGAATTATGTTAATGTACTGTACTATTGTGCATTTGTTACTGTTTTCCTTTACTGTCTCATTATGTAGCAAAACTAAGACCACTGTCTTAGTTTTGCATTCAAAAATAAATATTATACAATAAAATTATAATTATTATTATTATTATACAGGATTTATATAGCGCCAACAGTTTACGCAGCGCTTTACAATATAAGGAAGACATTACAATTACAATACAATTCAAGACAAGATGGTAAGGAGGGCCCTGCCCGTGACAGCTTACAATCTAAAAGGGAGGGAGAAGTGATACATGAGGAGGTAGCTGTGAGGGGATGAATTGTTTGAGAACGTGATGGTTCAGTGGTTAAGTTGAGGTGGGATAGGCTTCCCTGAAGAGATGAGTCTTTAGGGAACGCCTAAAGGCAGTCAAGGTGGGAGATAGATGGACAGTTTGGGGTAAAGAGTTCCAGAGGATGGGAGAGACTCTAGAGAAGTCTTTGAGGCGAGTATGGGAGGAGTTGACAAGGGAGCTGGAAAGCAGGAGGTCTTGGGATGAGCGGAGTGGACGGTAAGGGTGATATTTTGAAATAAGGTTTGAGATATATCCGGGGGCAGAGTTGTGGATGGCTTTGTAAGTGATTGTTAATATTTAGAATTTTATCCTTTGGGCAAGAGGAAGCCAGTGTAAGGATTGACAGAGGGGGGTTGCAGACACTGAGCGGTTGGTTAGGTGAATGAGTCTAGCAGCTGCATTCATGATGGACTGAAGGGGGGATAGCCTGTATAGAGGTAGGCCAATGAGGAGGGAGTTGCAATAGTCAAGATGAGAGGTAAGCGAGTTGATGAGTAATTTAGTGGTTAATTTGGTGAGGAAAGGCCGTATTTTGGAGATGTTACAAACGTGAAGGCGGCAATATTTGGATAGTGATTGGATGTGGGGAAGAAAGATGAGGTCCGAGTCAAGGATGACACCTAGGACCTTGGCATAAGGGGAGGGATGGATAGTAGTTCAAGAAATGTATTTGTTCAAGAAACGTTTGGACAATTTCTTGAGGGACCGTAATATCCAGGGATACCAGTATCCCTAAGAATGAGATGATGCGTGGACCTATATGGGTTGGACTTGATGGACGTATGTCTTTATTCAACCCCAAATACTATGTAACTATGTATTGTGGGGGTATAGCTCGAATGGGGGATCACCTTCCCTGGGAAAAACAGTCCAGGCAGCAAAGTTCTTTTTCTCTCTGAACATATCGCTCTCTCAGAAGGTCCCAGGCCAGAGCAAAACCATGTCTCAGCCTTCCCCTTTTATCTCACCTGGACAAGCACTCATCAAGCAATCAACTATCCAGGTGAGACACAAAGCTGGACTATCTAGACCCAAAGTCAAAGCGAAACCCTGGTCAGGGTTCCGCTATTCCTGCACATAGGATAGAAAGCGGGGGGAAACATACTGCCCCTCAATGATGTCCCCTCTCCTTATGTCACAGTATGTAACTATGTAGTGTCATTAATCTCAACTGAAATGTTGGGGGAAGGTGCACGGGCAGGAAGAAATATCATGAGCTCAGTTTTTGAAAGATTGAGTTTTAAGAAGTGTTGTGACATCCAGACGGATATGTCAGTTAGTACATTAGTGACACGCAAGGACACTGAGGGGGTGAGTTGTGGAATAGAAATATATATTTGAGTGTCATCGGCATAGAGATGGTATTGGAAACCATGTGAGGTTATTAACTGACCAAGGGAGGAAGTGTAGATGGAGAAGATGAGGGGTCCAAGGCAGAGGCGTAACTAGAACCTTCATGAAGGCCCCCCAAAGGCACCGCATGGTTAACAGGAAGGCTGCCGAGGTCCCCAGCAAGCGCGGGACCTCAGGCAGCTGCTTGTTTAAAATTTTAGTGCTGGTGTTCTGCCAAGAATGTCGACCCAGTATCTGCACTTACGTACAGAGGGGATTAGAAAGGAAACCGGCATTTATTTACAAGTATACGTTTTTAATTCATAGTGACCGTTAATAATATACCATGCATGGCAGTAAATGATGGATGGAATATTATTAACAGTCACAATTAACAATTTAAACTAAATACTATGTAAATAAATCCCTGTTTCCTCGATAATCTGCAAGCACAGATGCTGAGGTCGGCAAATTCGACTACATCGGCGTTCTTGACAGAACACTGGTATCTGCGTTTAGTATCGGAGCATTTTCACAAGTATGAGTACTCGTGAAAATGCGCAGTATTAACACTATACCTACTGTGTATCCCTACTTAAAAATATAATGCATTGCTGGGACTTGTAGTCCTACATAGTTGGAGCTATTCTGCGTAGCTGTATAATCATCATACAGCAAGCAGAATACCACCAGCCATGCGGGACTACAAATCCCAGCAATACATTATGATAAAAGTCAGCACTACACACACACACTTACCTGAGCTCCCCCCCTTCCCACTCCAGACTTACCCTGCAAGGCCCTCTTCATTGTCTCGGCCGCCAGGGGGCAGAGCTACGAGGAGAGGGTCCTCACACAGCCGAATGTGCTGCCCAGCGGTGCCTGCAGGACATTCTGCGGGACCAGTAACAGCTTCTCCATCCCTGCCGCACAGCCGCCCGTATACGTTGCGGGTGCCTGTGCGGCAGGGAAGGAGCGGCCCTCTTCTTCCTTGCTGCCCCCCCAAGTGGCGGAACGCCAGGGCCCGGTCGCAATTGCGGCCGCTGTGACCTTGGTAGTTCCGCCAGTGGTCCAAGGACAGAGCCTACAGAAAGAGGAAGAGGAGGGGAGGAGTTAGATTTATAGGTGACACTAAAGGAGCGCATAGCTAGGTAGGAGGAGAACCATGAGAGAGCAGAGTCTTGTAGGCCAAGCGAGTGGAGTTTTTTGAGGAGGAGCAGGTGGTCAACAGTGTCAAAATCCCTGCCGCACAGCCGCCCGTATACGTTGCGGGTGCCTGTGCGGCAGGGAAGGAGCGGCCCTCTTCTTCCTTGCTGCCCCCCCAAGTGGCGGAACGCCAGGGCCCGGTCGCAATTGCGGCCGCTGTGACCTTGGTAGTTCCGCCAGTGGTCCAAGGACAGAGCCTACAGAAAGAGGAAGAGGAGGGGAGGAGTTAGATTTATAGGTGACACTAAAGGAGCGCATAGCTAGGTAGGAGGAGAACCATGAGAGAGCAGAGTCTTGTAGGCCAAGCGAGTGGAGTTTTTTGAGGAGGAGCAGGTGGTCAACAGTGTCAAAAGCAGCAGAAAGGTCTAATAGCAAGAGTAAGGAGTAGTAGCCATTGTTTTTAGCAGTTAGTAGGTCATTGGTGAGATTTAGGAGGGCGGATTCAGTGGAGTGTACGGGGCGAAAGCTGGATTGAAAGAGTCCAAAATGTTGTTATTAGCGAGGTGGCGATTCAGACGGCTGTAGATAAGGCATTCTAGTAGTTAAGAGGTGAATGGTAGTAAGGAGATAGGTCTGAAATTATTGAGGTTGGTAGGGTCCAGTGAGGGTTTTTTGAGTGCATGTCTTAGAGGGGAAGGAAAGATGCCTGTAGAGAGTGAAAGATTGAAAATGTGAGTAAGAGAGTATAGGATAGAGCAAGAGGGTGCCAAAGTAGTTTTGAGGGAACAGGGTCTAGGGGGCAAGTGGTGAGGTGGGTTTCAGAGAGAAGCTTTGTAACCTCCTCTGTGGTGACAGAGTCAAAAGAGGAGTGTAACAAGTGTGATGGTGGGTCTGGTACATTAATAGAGGAAGGTGATTGGACAGTGGCAATCTGATCCCGAATTGTTTCTATTTTGTGTTTGAAATGAATGGCAATGTCCTGGGCAGTGAGTGAGTTAGTGGGTGGTGGCGGTGGAGGACATAGTAGAGACTTAAAGGTAGAAAAGAGTTGACGAGGTTTGGATGAGAGTGTGTTAATGAGAGTGACAAAATGTGTTTGTTTGGCAGCACGGAGGGAGGAATTATATTTTAGGAGGGCAGCTTTATACAGGGTGAAATCTTGCAGAGACCTAGTTTTCCACCACAGTCGCTCAAGAGTGCGGCTATGTCTTTTTTGATGTCTGGTTACTTCCGTTTGCCACTGTTGTAGTGGACGTGGTCTAAGTCTGCGTGTAGTGAGGGAAGCTAAAGTGTCTAGGGAGGATGAGAGTGAGCTGTTAAAAACAGAGGTAGCCAGTTCAGGGCAGGACAGGAGTGAGATTTTGTCATAGAGGTAGTCAGTAGCAGAGTGGAGAAGAGAAGGGTTGAGGTGACGAAGGTTTCTCCGGGTGACAGTGTGCCGTGTAGGAGGATTCTGGGTTGGGGACAGGGTGAGTGTTACACTGACAAGGTTGTGGTCTGAGGGGGAAAGGGGTGTTGGCGAGGTTGCAAGGAGTGCATAGGTGGGAGAAAACAAGATCAAGTACGTTACCATCAAAATAACTTATAGTGGGGGCGTGGCTTGCTCATGGCCGCGAATGGTCGCATGTAGTGTGAGCTCCGGCTTCATCCCCAGGAACGAGCCCTAGGAACACTCTCTCGTACCTCATTATCGCCTCCATGGGCAGAACTCTAATAAGAAGGGGTCCAAGGCGAAAGCCCTGAACACACCACCGGCCCCGACCCAGTTGATCGGCACCTTCTTCCGCCCTTTGGGCTCCCACGTGGCCTCGCCACAGCTGGACCGCTAGGCCGGGGACCCGCCTGACTCCGAGGCCTCCTCTCCCCTTCGCCTGCCACCTCAGGCAGACTCTGACTCCTCGATGACGGGGATGACAGCGCTTCGTTACGGAACGATGATATGTTCCAGCGCTATTTCTCTCTGCTGCCCACTAAAGCAGAGCTGGAGGGACTGTTCTCCTGCCTGGAGGCCTCACACCGCCACGATATGGAAGACCTCAAGGAGGGCCTGGCAGGCTTTGGTCGCAGGCTGGAGGTGGTGGAATCTACTACCGCGGCTGTGTCTTCCTCGGTCCAGCAACTACAGGAAGAGGTAGGCAGACATCATGACGCCCTGCTCCAGCTATCTCTGCATATCGACGATCAGGAAGATCGCCATCGACGCAACAATATTAGACTGAGGGGTATCCCTGAGGCCACGGGCCTAGCAGACCTCAAAGCCACGGTCTTGGGCATCTTCAACATGCTCCTGGGTAACCCGCCCACGCACCCCATCGAACTGGACAGGGTTCATAGGGTCCCTGGCTTTCGCTCCCCCACTCAGCAGCTACCCAGAGATGTCCTGTGCAGGGTGCACTTTTTCCAGCAGAGGGAAGCCATTCTGGCCAAAGCCCGGGATAGAGGTACCATTGACTTTGATGGTGAGCAAATCTTGCTGTTCCCGGACCTCTCCCGGAATACCCTGGCCAGACGCAGGGCGCTCAAACCCCTGACCCAGGTGCTTCAACAACAAGCCATTCAGTATCGGTGGGGATACCCTTTTCACTTGGTGGCATGGAAAGATGGCAAGTCCTTTGTCCTGAGGTCCCCGACTGACTTGGATAAGTTTCGGCACGCGTTGAAACTCCCTGAAATCACAATAGATGGCTGGCCAGGGTTGGCACCACCTACTTGGATCCCTCCACCTGAGGGGACACCTTGGATGCCCGCTCTGCCGCGAAGGAGTCGCCGCCGGGACCGGCAGGAGCCCGCACCCCCCATACAGTCTGATGCATGAGGCCTCATATTAAGATTGCCCTAGTTCTAGTGGCTCCTCTGGGCTACCCGGGAGATGCCCTCATTTCCTGTCCCCTCTTCCCCTTCCCCCCCTCCCCCCCATCCTCAAGTAGGGGTCCTATGCTAAGTACGCTGAGTGTTCCTGGTTCACTGTTTAATATTGTGTTATTTATATATATTGCAATGTTTAATGCTATGTATACTCCTTTGATTGTTCCCGGGATCCTGCGCTGTGGCTGCCTTGAGTAGTCCTCAACCCCCGCGTAGGCCTTCCCTCGCCTGTAGACAGGTGTTTGGGGTTTTTTAGGGACTTTTGTGTCCCTATCTAGATTGTTTTGATTGTTTGTCTTGTTTGGTCACTTTCTATTCTTTCTACTACCCCTACCCCATTTTTTGCTTGATAAGGCGCCCCGACTCACTTGCCGCAACTTTCCACGATGGGTGTACAGCTCCAATCACTGTGGTAAGACCAAGGGTGTGGCGATAGGATTCCACTCCTCGTTGACGTGTGAGATACTTGCTGAAAGGGTTGATCCGGATGGGAGGTATGTCTTTGTGCAATGTTCCATTCAGAATAGGACGTTTACCTTAGCTAATGTGTATATGCCGAACCAAGGTCAGGTCCCTCTTTTGCTGTCTACTCTCTCTAAACTTGCGGATTTCACAGAGGGTGTTCTGATCTTGGGGGGTGACTTCAATATGGTTCTAGACACTAGCCTGGACACTACCTCGGGGAGGTCTCAGATCTCGTTTCCGGCGCTTAATAAGCTTAAGAAGCGCCTCCACTCTCTTCAGCTCGTGGACGCGTGGCGGGTTCAGCACCCACGCCATAGGGACTACACTTGTTACTCAGGCCCGCACAACTCTTATAGCAGAATAGATTTCTTCCTGATCTTGCATCATCTTCTCTCGTGGGCCCCCTCTACCGCCATTGGCACCCGAATCTGGTCTGACCACTCCCCTGTATTTCTCACCCTGGAGGTCCCGGGTACGTGCAAACCATCCTACACGTGGAAACTGAACGAGAATCTTCTCTTAGACCCTGTTTGTAAATCAGACGTTGCAGCCACTCTTACCCACTTCCTCTCTGATCATGCAGCCGACCCCACCTGGGCCCCGATACAATGGGAAGCCCTTAAGGCTACGATACGTGGGGTGTTCATCAAACATGGCTCTCGACTGAAGAGGGAGCGGGGGGGCCACCCTGTCCAGGCTACTGTCAGATCTTGCCTCGCTGGAAACAGCACATTAAAAATCCCCATCCCCCCCACTGCTCCAGGATCTGACCAGGGTGAGACTGGAAATCCAGAGACTGTTGGATGCTAAATACCTCTCCCATAGGGACCGGGTGCGCAGCATTTTCTACGAACATGGCGATAAAAGCGGTCGTTTGTTAGTCCGCTCGGTCCGTGGGCAACGGCTCCGCACTTATGTCCCAAAAATCAATTCGGCCAAACGAGGGGTGGTCCATAGCTCAGAACACCTTGCGGAAGAATTTCGTGACTTCTCTTCTCTTTACAACCTGCAGGCGGTTCCGGACAGCCCCCCACCCCCAGACCTTATGTTGGAACTGCAGTCGTACCTCTCGCGAACATCCCTTCCGGATCTCCCAGATAATGCCCTCCCTGATCTCACCACTCCATTTACGGACATTGAAGTCCTTAGTACGCTTAAGTCACTTCCCTCGGGCAAAAGCCCGGGGCCAGACGTGTTCACCACTAAATTCTATTCTCGGTTCAAAGAGTATTTGACGCCTCCTCTGACCAGGTCCTTTAACGCCATCTACCCGTCCTGCCCCTTCCTGATCCAGGCCCTGGAGGCCCATGTAGTTGTCTTGCCCAAACCAGGCAAGGACCCGACGCATTGCAACAATTACCGCCCCCTTTCACTAATTAATGTCGACGTTAAACTATATGTGAAGATTCTGGCTAACAGGCTGACAACTTTCATCCCTAACCTGATCCATAAGGAACAGGTGGGGTTGGTACCTGCGTGGGGTGCTAAAGATAGTATTAAGCGAACAGTCACTCTGATACATTATGCCCGGTCGGGAGGCATCCCCTTTTGTTTGTTTTCAGTGGACGCCGAAAAGGCCTTTGACCGGGTTGGGTGGCCCTTTTTACGGGCCTCTTTACTCCAGACAGGCTTCCCTACGGACTTTGTGGACAAAATCATGGCGCTTTATTGCCGACCCCATGCCAGGGTACGGGTGAACGGGGTGCACTCGGCCCCGTTCCACATACACAATGGCACTCGGCAGGGTTGCCCCCTGTCACCAATACTTTACATCCTGGTCATGGAACGCCTGGCAAATGCTCTTAGACTTAATCAATCGATTCGGAGCCTCTCCATAGGCAAGCATGTCCATAAGATGGGGTTGTATGCTGATGACCTGCTACTGTACCTTTCCAACCCACTGGTGGCTCTCCCCTCGGTGTTGCACGAATTTAAACTATTTGGAGATCTATCCAATTACCGTGTGAACGTGCAAAAGTGTGAACTCCTAGATATAGCCCTCACCCCTGCTGAACGGGACAGCCTCCGGGACTCGCTCCCCTTCAAACTGCGGTCGGATTACATTACATGCCTAGGGGTTAAAGTGCCAGCTAACCTGTCGGATCTATACTCACTTAATTATGCCCCACTGTTACAATCTTTGGAAGGCACTCTTGTCTCCTGGATGCATCTACACCATACTTGGTTTGGCAGAATCGCACTGTTCAAGATGCATCTGTTACCTATATCTATTCCAAATCCTCCCTATAGGCCTCCCGGTCCGCTTCTTTAAACGCATCCGCACGGCTGTCCTACGATATATCTGGAGGAACAAGAAACCCAGGCTTCGCTATACTATCTTGATAAAGAAGAAAGAACATGGGGGTACCGCTCTCCCTAACATTGAGTCCTATTACAGGGCCACTCATTTATCCCATCTAGCAGCCTGGTTTGACTCCGTTGACCCAGCACTGTGGGTCACTCTGGAATGCGACCTTTCCCCGGTACCGTTATTCACACTTCCATGGTTACCCACTGCCCTCCGACCGCGAGGTTCAGATCTTCCCTTTTTTCCACCTATGATGTTACGGGTTTGGAACACCACGATGGCCAGATATAACTTATCCACATCTCAGGGCCCCATGACCCCGATCCTTGCTAACCCGGGTTTTCCGGCGGGGTGTGGGGTCCCCACTTTTCTATG
>NW_017307481.1:408569-418025 GCF_000935625.1 Nanorana parkeri | reverse complement strand
ATCCCTGGCCCCCCCTCCCCCCCATCCTCAAGTAGGGGTCCTATGCTAAGTACGCTGAGTGTTCCTGGTTCACTGTTTAATATTGTGTTATTTATATATATTGCAATGTTTAATGCTATGTATACTCCTTTGATTGTTCCCGGGATCCTGCGCTGTGGCTGCCTTGAGTAGTCCTCAACCCCCGCGTAGGCCTTCCCTCGCCTGTAGACAGGTGTTTGGGGTTTTTTTAGGGACTTTTGTGTCCCTATCTAGATTGTTTTGATTGTTTGTCTTGTTTGGTCACTTTCTATTCTTTCTACTACCCCTACCCCATTTTTTGCTTGATAAGGCGCCCCGACTCACTTGCCGCAACTTTCCACGATGGGTGTACAGCTCCAATCACTGTGGTAAGACCAAGGGTGTGGCGATAGGATTCCACTCCTCGTTGACGTGTGAGATACTTGCTGAAAGGGTTGATCCGGATGGGAGGTATGTCTTTGTGCAATGTTCCATTCAGAATAGGACGTTTACCTTAGCTAATGTGTATATGCCGAACCAAGGTCAGGTCCCTCTTTTGCTGTCTACTCTCTCTAAACTTGCGGATTTCACAGAGGGTGTTCTGATCTTGGGGGGTGACTTCAATATGGTTCTAGACCCTAGCCTGGACACTACCTCGGGGAGGTCTCAGATCTCGTTTCCGGCGCTTAATAAGCTTAAGAAGCGCCTCCACTCTCTTCAGCTCGTGGACGCGTGGCGGGTTCAGCACCCACGCCATAGGGACTACACTTGTTACTCAGGCCCGCACAACTCTTATAGCAGAATAGATTTCTTCCTGATCTTGCATCATCTTCTCTCGTGGGCCCCCTCTACCGCCATTGGCACCCGAATCTGGTCTGACCACTCCCCTGTATTTCTCACCCTGGAGGTCCCGGGTACGTGCAAACCATCCTACACGTGGAAACTGAACGAGAATCTTCTCTTAGACCCTGTTTGTAAATCAGACGTTGCAGCCACTCTTACCCACTTCCTCTCTGATCATGCAGCCGACCCCACCTGGGCCCCGATACAATGGGAAGCCCTTAAGGCTACGATACGTGGGGTGTTCATCAAACATGGCTCTCGACTGAAGAGGGAGCGGGGGGGCCACCCTGTCCAGGCTACTGTCAGATCTTGCCTCGCTGGAAACAGCACATTAAAAATCCCCATCCCCCCCACTGCTCCAGGATCTGACCAGGGTGAGACTGGAAATCCAGAGACTGTTGGATGCTAAATACCTCTCCCATAGGGACCGGGTGCGCAGCATTTTCTACGAACATGGCGATAAAAGCGGTCGTTTGTTAGTCCGCTCGGTCCGTGGGCAACGGCTCCGCACTTATGTCCCAAAAATCAATTCGGCCAAACGAGGGGTGGTCCATAGCTCAGAACACCTTGCGGAAGAATTTCGTGACTTCTCTTCTCTTTACAACCTGCAGGCGGTTCCGGACAGCCCCCCACCCCCAGACCTTATGTTGGAACTGCAGTCGTACCTCTCGCGAACATCCCTTCCGGATCTCCCAGATAATGCCCTCCCTGATCTCACCACTCCATTTACGGACATTGAAGTCCTTAGTACGCTTAAGTCACTTCCCTCGGGCAAAAGCCCGGGGCCAGACGTGTTCACCACTAAATTCTATTCTCGGTTCAAAGAGTATTTGACGCCTCCTCTGACCAGGTCCTTTAACGCCATCTACCCGTCCTGCCCCTTCCTGATCCAGGCCCTGGAGGCCCATGTAGTTGTCTTGCCCAAACCAGGCAAGGACCCGACGCATTGCAACAATTACCGCCCCCTTTCACTAATTAATGTCGACGTTAAACTATATGTGAAGATTCTGGCTAACAGGCTGACAACTTTCATCCCTAACCTGATCCATAAGGAACAGGTGGGGTTGGTACCTGCGTGGGGTGCTAAAGATAGTATTAAGCGAACAGTCACTCTGATACATTATGCCCGGTCGGGAGGCATCCCCTTTTGTTTGTTTTCAGTGGACGCCGAAAAGGCCTTTGACCGGGTTGGGTGGCCCTTTTTACGGGCCTCTTTACTCCAGACAGGCTTCCCTACGGACTTTGTGGACAAAATCATGGCGCTTTATTGCCGACCCCATGCCAGGGTACGGGTGAACGGGGTGCACTCGTCCCCGTTCCACATACACAATGGCACTCGGCAGGGTTGCCCCCTGTCACCAATACTTTACATCCTGGTCATGGAACGCCTGGCAAATGCTCTTAGACTTAATCAATCGATTCGGAGCCTCTCCATAGGCAAGCATGTCCATAAGATGGGGTTGTATGCTGATGACCTGCTACTGTACCTTTCCAACCCACTGGTGGCTCTCCCCTCGGTGTTGCACGAATTTAAACTATTTGGAGATCTATCCAATTACCTTTTAAAGAAGCGGTCGGATTACATTACATGCCTAGGGGTTAAAGTGCCAGCTAACCTGTCGGATCTATACTCACTTAATTATGCCCCACTGTTACAATCTTTGGAAGGCACTCTTGTCTCCTGGATGCATCTACACCATACTTGGTTTGGCAGAATCGCACTGTTCAAGATGCATCTGTTACCTATATCTATTCCAAATCCTCCCTATAGGCCTCCCGGTCCGCTTCTTTAAACGCATCCGCACGGCTGTCCTACGATATATCTGGAGGAACAAGAAACCCAGACTTCGCTATACTATCTTGATAAAGAAGAAAGAACATGGGGGTACCGCTCTCCCTAACATTGAGTCCTATTACAGGGCCACTCATTTATCCCATCTAGCAGCCTGGTTTGACTCCGTTGACCCAGCACTGTGGGTCACTCTGGAATGCGACCTTTCCCCGGTACCGTTATTCACACTTCCATGGTTACCCACTGCCCTCCGACCGCGAGGTTCAGATCTTCCCTTTTTTCCACCTATGATGTTACGGGTTTGGAACACCACGATGGCCAGATATAACTTATCCACATCTCAGGGCCCCATGACCCCGATCCTTGCTAACCCGGGTTTTCCGGCGGGGTGTGGGGTCCCCACTTTTCTATGTTGCCCTTTTGGCGAGCGATCTTACACGTCTACACCAGAGTCACCTCCATCGAACTGCACATATCTCCGGAAATGGCCCTATTGTCGGTCTTTCCAGGCTCTATCTCTAAGATGAAGAAATCTCTGCTCAGATTCTTTATCATAGCGGCCAGAGCTTTAATCCCACGACATTGGAACTCCCCTGTCGTTCCATCAGTTGCGGAATGGACAGCGGAGATGTGCTGCCTGATGAGATCGGAGGAGCTGATTGCGGAAAGGGCTGACTGATCTGATGTCTTTTTGACCAGATGGACGTAACACATAATTTGTGAGACCATAGTCTGCAGGATGTATGTACGTCTTTTGATTTTGTCATTGTATCCCTATCTTATTTGTTTGAAAAACCTTTAATAAAAACGTATTTCTGGAAAAAAAATAACTTATAGTGACCCGCAACCAGTCCTGTGATTTTAATACCCCCTGTTTTTTCACCTCTGAAACAGGACCACAGCATACTGTGTGTTTGTGCCAAGTGACATTAGTCTTAAAGGAGAACTATGAGGTGAGTGAAAATTACTTATCCTCATAGTTCGAGCCAACGTGTGACAATGAAATTGTCACACATCAGCTCTATAGATCGGGAAGTGAGCGTACACATACCGTCGCTCGCTCACTTCTCGATGCAGAGAGAAGTGAGTGAGTCAGTCACGGCTCCCTGCAGGGATTTCCCCCCTCCCTGCTCTGATCCTCCAGCGCTGACTGGAGTAACGGACAGGGAAAGTGGGCGGGTACAGCTGGCTCGGCCTCTAGAGAGGCCGAGCCAGCTGTCACTCACGCTGTAGCTCGCGATATACTAAGCTTTGGTTCACAGGAGGACACTAGTTTATGTCCTCCTGTGACCCATAAAAGAGAACTATGGGGGAAAAAACTTACCCCATAGTTCTCTTTTAACTATTAACTACCCCATAGTTATCTTTTATTTTTACATATTCTTTTAGCTTACGAAAACACTTACAGGTCTATTTACTACAGGGTATATTGGTAGGAGATTTGCAGGATGATTTTTAAATCTAGACCAAGATAGACGATTTGGAAAGTGAGCTAAATGGGAGATTTTTTCTGGATCGGCTATTTTGACCTAGATTATTCAGTTCCCCTGTCAATTCTGTGGGCTTTACAATGGAAGCGATTCAGCGACTCAGCTGTCGCCAGATCGCTTCTATGGCCCGGTGAAGGGGGTCCCCCCCACCCGACACCCCCGCTGTGCTTCCCGGGGCTCCGTTGCCCCGCCTACGGGCCCAGGACTGGCTTCTCTGGTGTCGGCGGGAAGCTGGGGAGGAGATGGACAAACCTCCATTCATCGATCCCCTCCCCGTTCTATGGAACCGGGAGCGATGCAGATTGCATCACTTCTGGTCCTATAGCTATTACTACCCGGCTCCTGAAGCCCAGCTATAAGCTATTGAAGTGGTATCTGCACTTCAATTGCTTATTTGGAGTGTAAAGGTGACACTGGGGGTCTTTTGGACCCCCAGCATCACCTTAAAGAGTATCTGTCACCACCATCTGATATAACATGGGGGGCTTGTAAGCCCCCCTATGTGATAGCAATCAAAGTAAAGTTTAAAAAAAACAAAAAAACAGTTTTTAGAAAAAAAATTATATAAAATAAATCTAAAAATAATAATATTTTTTTTAAAGTCCCCTGCCCTCGTGAGCACACGCATCGCCACGTAAACACGCGTCGGGTGGACCTACGTATGAAAACTACGAACGTGCTACACATGTTGGGTATCGCAGCGCACGCCGGAGCAATAATTCTAGGGCCAGTATTTTTGGGTATCTCTAAATTGATGGCCTGTGGGGGCTTTTAAAGCGTTGTCTATAGACTTTTTGGGGTACTGAAGTTTTTCGCCATTTCAGGGACGCACATATTTTTTAACCTGGGCATGTTGGGTATCTATTTACTCATCTCATCTTTTATATTTTATTTTTAAAAATGGGTATTTTATTGTGTTTTGGGGCATTTTCCCCCCTATGTGATAGCAATCAAAGTAAAGTTTAAAAAAAACAAAAAAACAGTTTTTAGAAAAAAAATTATATAAAATAAATCTAAAAATAATAATATTTTTTTTAAAGTCCCCTGCCCTCGTGAGCACACGCATCGCCACGTAAACACGCGTCGGGTGGACCTACGTATGAAAACTACGAACGTGCTACACATGTTGGGTATCGCAGCGCACGCCGGAGCAATAATTCTAGGGCCAGTATTTTTGGGTATCTCTAAATTGATGGCCTGTGGGGGCTTTTAAAGCGTTGTCTATAGACTTTTTGGGGTACTGAAGTTTTTCGCCATTTCAGGGACGCACATATTTTTTAACCTGGGCATGTTGGGTATCTATTTACTCATCTCATCTTTTATATTTTATTTTTAAAAATGGGTATTTTATTGTGTTTTGGGGCATTTAAGTACATTTTTCACTAAATGTTGGGGTTTGACAAGGAGTTGCGCTAATATGGTGCAACAGAAAAAATTGCAACTGCCACCATTTTATTCTATAGGAACTTGGCTTTCAGAAAATATATAATGTTTGGGGGTTTAAGTAATTTTCAGGCCTAAAATGTGGAATATAACATGGGTGCAAGAAATGAAAAAAAGGCCTCAGTCATGAAGGGGTTAAAGCAGAAGTAAACTTAATAAAGAACACTGACAGACTTTTTAGGGCAGAAGAGACACTGTAAAGTTTCTTTTTGTCTTAAATTATTTTTCCTGTGTGTACACTGAGTCGCATATGTACAGCTTAGTGTACAGTCCCAGCAAGACTCCCACCCAGAAGAAAACTGGTAACGAGGGGGACCGCTGCCTATAGAGAATTACAAATCCCAGCAATGCATTATTCAGCAACCAACTATAGACAACTACAAATCTCAGCAATACATTATACAGCACTGCAGAATAATTCCAACAGCTATAGAGGATTACAAATTCTAGCAATACATTATACAGTAGTACAGAATAATATAAAACTACATACTCTATGTTGCTCCAGGAATGTGGCCTCATGTCTCCAGGGTCTTAGGAGAACTGTGTGGGCTCTTGGGTGGTCAGTGGGGATCTCTGGTGGCCAGTGTGAGCTCTCAGGTGGTCAGTGTGGGCCCTAAGGTGGCCAGTGTGGCACCCAGGTAGCCAGTGAGGCTCTCAGGTGGCCAGTGTGGGCCCCCAGGTGGCCAGTGCGAGCTCCCATGTGGTCAGTGCGGGTTCTCAGTTCTCAGATGGTCAGGGGGGTTCTTAGGTGGCCAGTGTGGGATCTCAGGTGGCCAGTGTGGGATCTCAGGTGGCCAGTGTGGGATCTCGGGTGGCTCAGCAGGGGTCCGCAGATTCGAACTGGCGGCTGTGGGCACAAAAAATGCGGCTCTCTATTTAGGCACGTGCTCGTTCCTCACTAGGGCCACGAGAGGTCCCAGCAAGCCAGAAGAAAGATCCAGAAGAAACACTGGGAACAACATGCAGTACTGTAGAGCCAAGTGGAGACCACAAAAGCAGAAGTAGCAGCAGTAGTCAAACAGGTTAACCAAAAGGGAGCCAAAGAAGTATCAATAGAGGGAGCAGCCAGAGGTCTAATAAAACAGGGGAATACACCAGTGAGGAGCCACCTACAGCAACTGGAAACTCAGTTATGCCCTGGATGCATAGTAACATTGCAACCTTCTACCAACCACCAGTCTGAATCAACAAACAAATAGGACTCTACAAAAAGTAAACATGCCTTATGTGCTTCAACTACCTCTGGGTACCCACACATTTTGTTCAATATATTCCAAATTTAAACTTTTAATTAATGAAAAGTGGATGACAAAAAACACATTTGGAATGACAATTCATACATCATGTTAAACATGTTGTTTACTCATCTTGTTAGGTATACATCTGAATGAGGTTCTCAACATTCTTTGCAAAGTGAAGTAAAGGTTGTTTTTAGAACTCCACTGGTGTGCACCCTGAGAACTGGTACAAGCAACTAAAGTTGTTTATCACTCCAGGTGAATGTGCAGTAAAACTAGAATAATATGTGGGCAGTTGGCCAGGAAGAGCTCTAATTTCATGCACAGAAACTTTGAGTCTAAATACGACACTTTATAGTAAGGAACAGGGGTGTATCTACTGCAAGGCAAACTAGGCATTTGCCTAGGGCGGCACTTTCCAGGGGGGCGCCAAAAATGCTGCCCCCAAACCAGTTAGTTGAGAGAAAAAAAAATTATATTATACATTTTTCATGAATTACTGCCAGTACTCCTGGACCTGGTGCTTCTTTGACTGGGGATCAACGTGTCCACTTATACCGCCTACTCCTACATATATTTGCTGGCTGCAAGGAAGTGCAGCCTATAAACTCCGTTCAGAGTTATGTCTCTACAGCTACAGAGCCCAGCGGCCAAGGCAAAAGATGGGTAACTGCAGAATTAGAGGGCCCAGCATATTAAGGCAGAAGATCTGTGTTGCAGCTGCAGAACTAGGGAGCCCATCAAGCCAGGAATAGAGAAGGTGGCTATTCCAAAGGTAGAACTAGAGCATCCTGCTATGTTGATAGCGCAACCTGTCAGAATCTAGATACACCGTGCGCGCTGTATCCCACAACTGACAGGTTATGCAAAATGTCTTAAACCGGAAGGGGTGGGACTAATTTAGATTAGGGATGGGGGGGGGGTGCTCGGTTTTAGTCTTGCCTAGGGCAGCACAAAACCAAGATACACCACTGGTAAGGAAGCATTTTACACTTAAAGAAAACCTGTGCATAAAGAAATGTAGCCACCATCACCATCTATGATGTGACATAGAAGCTGTGAGATGTGAGGCTACTTGACATTTAGTGATTGCCAGGGCTGTAGTCAGCCTGGCTGGATTATAGTGGTATTTATCTGGTTAATTTCAGGTGTCTGGCATTGTCTGTACCCCCCTGGGGTGAGTGTGACTCTGTCTTATTGTGGGACAGCCAACGAGAGACACTGTAGTGTATGTACAATACAGAAGCCAATCACTGGGTTTGTTTCAACCAGTGGTGCATGCTGGGAAAGGGTACATATACTGGTGGGATTTGCCATGTGCTCAGACTAGCCAGGACCAGTCATGGATTAGGGCTGGGTGCTGTTCAGCCTGTCCCCAGGCTAGGTCTGAGGCCTGGGGGTGGGCATAGGCTGGTGTGAGGGAAATGTTTCCCTGAGGCTTCCAACATGGTTGAGGCCTGTGTGGCTGTCAAAGGAAGATACCCAGGACTGAGGATGGTTATGGACGTTTCCTGGAACCTAAGGACTGCAGGTGTCTCTCCTATTGAGGATCTGTTTCATCCTTGCTCATCTGCTACTGTCTCCCAAGTGCATCTACACTGAGATGTTAACCGGGTCTGGTGAGTCTGGAGTCTATGTCTGTTACACCATGGAAGCTTATACCCTCTCTCCCCAGTGAAGATGTTCAATCAAACTTATTCAGCATTATACTGCTGGAGTAGACATCAGCTATTGTGGGCACTAGAAGAAGGGCGGTTAATGCTAATGGATGGGCAGCTGAAGATCATACCCTAGACAGACTAGAGATGCTGGGCATTTGGTGGCTCCTTTGGGGGTAGCGCGATAGAAACATGGAAGATGCCATAGCAAGTTGCCTGGCTGTCATCCTGATTTTCTTGCTTCAATGCTTTCTTGGTTACTGACCTGGAACAATTATGCTGATCAGAAGTTCTGTCTTCTCTATGTCTTCACTAGCCACATACTACTTCCAGCTCAGTGACTAAAAGGGAATGGTAGTCAAGAGATCTTCATGACTGCCAGGCATCTGAATTTTCAGGCCATATATGTCTCAGCACAGGTGCTCTATAAACATTGATCTTTTCTCTGCTCAGGCCGGGCTCGAAAGACACCCCGCCTCACGCTAGACCCCGCACTGTTTGGGAGGCGGGAGGACAAACAACAGCAGCGGCTGTGATGAGAAACACACTGCTGCCGGGATCACTGACAGGTCGGTGCCCTTCGTTCCTGGTCCTTGCCGGGCTCCCCTGTGCCCCAGGCCCCACATCGGCCACCTGGGTTGCTATTGCAGAAGTTCCGCCACTGATACATCCCCATCATATAAATACTTTCCTCCCAGCATTATACATCCCTCATGCTAGTGGTGCATGTCCCCTGTCTATGAATAAAATCCCCATGAACACTCTTATTAACCTCTTGCCGTCCGCCCGTAGTAAAAAAACGGACGGACGGCACTGCAGCATCTGCGGGTTGCCGTCTCCAGACGGCAATTTTTTTCTGCTCGCGCGCGCCCCCTAGCGGGCACGCACGGGCAGAAAAGACCAGCTAAATGCACACACCCGTTACCGGGTGTTTCACATATAGGCGATCGGCGGGTCCATAGCCCGCCGATCGCCTATATGTGCTCGTTCGC
>NW_017307481.1:395427-408375 GCF_000935625.1 Nanorana parkeri | reverse complement strand
GCGCTAATATTGCGCAACATAAAAATTTGCAACTACCACCATTTTATTCTATAGGGTCTTGGCATTCAGAAAATATATAATGTTGGGGGGTTTTAAGTAATTTTCAGGCCTAAAATGTGGAATATAACATGGGTACAAAAAATGAAAAAAGGCCTCAGTCATGAAGGGGTTAAGGTGGCATTACCTTCCTATTTTTGCTTCATAGAGGGATATTCACTGAGGAGCCAAAGGATCCAGCCATAGCTTCGGCTGATCCTTCGGCTCACTTTAGCCACCGGAGCCCTTCGGTTCATCCAAACCAAAGGGCTGCTGTATGGGCTATTCACTCGGGTCAGTGGGTGTCGGGTTTTTTTATCTTTTATTTATTATTTATTTTATTTTTTTCCTCAACGTCGTCGTCGTCGTGGACAGTGCTGGACGTCATGATTGACTTTAGGATTACGTCAGTTTATCAATTTTTTGGGGTTGTTTTAATGAAGGATTTTTTTATTAAAGTCTGGTCTTTTTATTTAACCCTTTAGTGAACGGGTAGGGGTACAAGTACCCCTACTCATTCACTTGTGGGGGTGCATCTGGGTGCCCCTTTATTAAAGGGCTACCCTAATGTGAAAAAGCCCCCCTGCCCGCACCCCCACAACCAACGCCCCAGGGCTTGTGGGGAAGAGGCTCTTGTCCCCCCCTTGCTTTTCCAGGGGGGACTCTGTAAGAGCATCCTCCCAGTGCTGAGGGCATGTGGCCTGGTATGGCAGGGGGGCTGATTGGATCATGGGGCTGCTTGGGGATTTTAGGGGGGCCCCATGTTTTTTTCCCCAATTTGAGGGTGGGGTTCCTCCTTAAAATTCCTACCAGACCTTAAGGGCCTAGCATGACTTGTGGGGGGGGACCCCACTTTTTTTTAACTTGGGGTCCTTCCTAAAATTCCTACCAAACCTAAAAGACCTGGTATGACTTTCTGGGGGGAACCCACGCTGTATTTTTTTTCTCCGATTTTAGCCGATGTACGGATGATTTTAGCCGAAGTACGGCTGAAGTCAACCGTACTGAGCTGAAGTGAATAGCCCAATGGCGTTTGGCTCACTTCACTTTAGCTCGGTTATTCACTTGGCTGCCTTCGTCAGCTTTGTGAATAACCCTCTTAGTCTCTTAAGCAGACATTGAATCCAATGCTGTAATGTGAGCAGTGGAGCAGATTGAGTCCTAAAAACAGGCCCCTTTTATTTACTGGCACCCCTAGACATGGGTCTGTTACCTAATAAAGAGAAACTCCAGGATTTTCAAAAGTTAATCCTTGCAGTGGTCCTACCTCCGAACTGCAAGGGCTAACTGCTTGTTTTGGTCTAGGGTCGCAAGTAAAGAAAATATACTTACTTGATCCTTAATCCCATTTGGCTGCTAGACTGGTCCCCACAGCCTTTTTCCCCCCGTCTCGAGCGGTCAAAGGACTATTAGACGTGATGATGCCGAGGGACATACCACAGCTGGAGCAGAGGGAGAGAGAGATGAGCGCTGACTGCTGCAGAACCAAGGATCAGGTGAGTGTATCTTTCTATTCCCTAGACCAAAATGAGCAGTTAATCCTTGCAGTGCAGATGTAGCCCCACTGCAAGAGTTAGCTTTGAAAATCATAGATTTCTTCTTTAATTTTGTTGAGGTATGAGATGACTTATCCACCTAATATCAATAATATTTTCTCCTAAAGTGATAACATTGTTTTCAGTTAGATGCAGATGCATAGTATAGTAGTAAAATATCATTAGAAAACTTAATTTCCTTATTCCATGTTTTAAATTGCCTTTGTACTGAATGCAGGGGCACAGTATCAAGCACCAACACCAGAGAGCAATAAGGCATAAACATTGCAGGCAACATTTACACCAGCAGGAAGTCCTGTAATTCCTCACTGACTAATAAGGAAGTGTTGTTACTGAGCTGTCTCGGTGCATGTGGTCAGACCCTGGGCTTGAGAATTGCTTGACCATGGTCAGAAACGATATCATGTCATATCAGCCTATATACTAATATTTTAAAGATCCAGTTTCTTTTGAGTGTTGACCCAAGACAAGGCCAGCAATAAGTTTTAATTTTGAAAAATTGGCTAAGTGTACAAGTAAAATCATTTGGGAACTGACGCTGCCATTAAGGCAATGTCATTTCTAAATTAATCTATAGCCCCATTGCATGTGTTGGATCTGGAGCTCACCTTACCCACACTATCCCCAACCCTTGTCTTTCCCCTTTACGGGGTATTCTTCATTCTTCCTTTTAGAAGCATTACACTTTATCATGCTCTGTGCACTCTGCCCCATAATTGTTATTGTATGGGAAAGTGGATAGGGGCTTGGTTGGTCCCTGGAACAAGGGCCTAGTTTTGGTACTTATGTAACTGCCTTCGAGATGACACTTCAGCTGTTTTAAGGTCAGAACATATTCTTAATTTAACGTGAAGTAAACATTTAATGGTAGAAATGTGGATATTACCATTGTTGATTTTTTAGGAGTTGTTAGTTCCCTAGATATTATGCATATCCTTTGGCTTTGCTATTTAGTAAGTCGATGACCTACAATAAACAGGCAAGCAAGTGAAGTCCTGCTACCCTGATTGCTTGGTCCAAGTGACTTAATAAAGATACCGTGGGATCATACTGGGGGGGGTGTTTGCAGAGGACAGTATCAGCAAGCAGCTGGTGCCCAGGGCTGAGAGGGGCCCGAAGCTGGGTCCCAGCATTGGTCCCTTATTTAGGCCTTGTTCAGACTGAAAGCGTGTGCATTCCGGAGCGGTAGCTGCTGGAACGCACCGCGATCGCTAACAAACTTCTCCCTGGGTTTTGCGGCGGGAGGGGGTGTAGCGGTGCATTGAATTCAATAAAACCGCTTCCACACCCCCCGCCGCAGTGCAATCGAACGTGTGGCAAGACTTTGCCAGCGTTGCGTTCCACTGCAAACGCAAAAAATGGGGCTTGCTCCAGCGCGTCGTCACTCAGCCCCCTTTCCAGCGTGTCACTAATCCCAGAGTCCATTGCGTCACTAAGGTTTAGTTCACACCATAAGCAGTGCCTTCCGGTCCGATTATGGCCAGAACGCACTGCCCGCATTGCGGCCGGCTCACTTATTTGCCGGGCTGAAGGGGGCATGGTGGGCCATTGAAGTAAATAGCACCATAGCCACTCCCTCCGGCCACAATGCGATCGCCCGCAAGGGATCGCAAGGCACATTGTGCCTGCAGTGCATTCGGGTGCGGTGCGATCAAAATAGTGCTTGCAGCATTTTTATTGCACCACACCCGAACGCACTGGCGGTACAATGTGCCTTGTGATCCCGTGTGGGTGATCGCATTGCAGCCAGAGGGCGTGGCTACGGTGCCATTCACTTCAATGGCCCGCCACTCCCCCTCCAACCTGGCAAAAAAGTGAGCCAGCCGCAATGCGGGCAGTGCGTTCTGGCCAGAATAGGACCGGAACGCACTGCTTATGGTGTGAACTAACCCTAAGCCCTGCGTCCAGTAGACATGTGCGATTCGTTTTGGGAAAATTAGTTTTCCGGACGAAATTTTGTTAGCGGTCGTCTGTACGCATTTTCGTTTGTGGACACATTTTCATTGCAGCAAATTGACAATTTAAAAAAAATGTTTTAATGTCTCTTTGCTCCAATGAAACGAACGATACGAACATGAAACGGAAATTAACATTCGTACCGAATACCGCTAACGAATTTCGTCCGAATCCCGAAATAATGCAAAATCCGAATCAAAACAACATGAAACTAAACAATTTTTTTGCCGGTGCACATGTCTAGTGTCCAGTGGGTCACGAAGCCCTTCGTCCAGTGGGTCACGAAGCCCTGCGTCCAGTGGGTTACGAAGCCCTGTGTCCAGCAGGTAATGTAACTGTGGGGGGGGGACACATTAGAGTGTAAGCTCCTCTGTACAGAGGCTGATGGGACCGGGGCTGCAACAACTGTCGGTGCTGCAAAATCGATGATGGAAAATGTTGTCAACATTTTCCATCATCAATTAGTTAGCTTTCGATTACTTGCCCCTGTTTTGCGGCTCCACACGCACTGCACGCTTTACGCCGCACCTGCTCCCCACCTCTTAAGACTACCTGCACCCCCCCCCCCCCACATGCTGTAAAAATTTATTGCTGGGATTTGTTGTATTCCTCTATAGCTGATGGTATATTGCGCTGTATATGTACCAGCAGCTATAGAGGACCACATATCCCAGCAATACATTGGACACTGTATGTATATTGTATTGCTGGGATTTGCTGTCTTCTTCTATAGCCGGTGCCATTCTGCATTGTACTGTATTATTGAAGTAAATAGCACCGTAGCCACTCCCTCCGGCCGCAATGCGATCGCCCGCAAGGGATCGCAAGGCACATTGTGCCTGCAGTGCATTCGGGTGCGGTGCGATCAAAATAGTGCTTGCAGCATTTTTATTGCACCACACCCGAACGCACTGGCGGTACAATGTGCCTTGTGATCCCGTGTGGGTGATCGCATTGCAGCCAGAGGGCGTGGCTACGGTGCCATTCACTTCAATGGCCCGCCACTCCCCCTCCAACCTGGCAAATAAGTGAGCCAGCCGCAATGCGGGCAGTGCGTTCTGGCCAGAATAGGACCGGAACGCACTGCTTATGGTGTGAACTAACCCTAAGCCCTGCGTCCAGTAGACATGTGCGATTCGTTTTGGGAAAATTAGTTTTCCGGACGAAATTTTGTTAGCGGTCGTCTGTACGCATTTTCGTTTGTGGACACATTTTCATTGCAGCAAATTGACAATTTAAAAAAAATGTTTTAATGTCTCTTTGCTCCAATGAAACGAACGATACGAACATGAAACGGAAATTAACATTCGTACCGAATACCGCTAACGAATTTCGTCCGAATCCCGAAATAATGCAAAATCCGAATCAAAACAACATGAAACTAAACAATTTTTTTGCCGGTGCACATGTCTAGTGTCCAGTGGGTCACGAAGCCCTTCGTCCAGTGGGTCACGAAGCCCTGCGTCCAGTGGGTTACGAAGCCCTGTGTCCAGCAGGTAATGTAACTGTGGGGGGGGGACACATTAGAGTGTAAGCTCCTCTGTACAGAGGCTGATGGGACCGGGGCTGCAACAACTGTCGGTGCTGCAAAATCGATGATGGAAAATGTTGTCAACATTTTCCATCATCAATTAGTTAGCTTTCGATTACTTGCCCCTGTTTTGCGGCTCCACACGCACTGCACGCTTTACGCCGCACCTGCTCCCCACCTCTCCCAGCTTTGAGCTCTCTCCCGCCGCTGCCCGCCAAGATGATCACGTCATTGCAGGGAGACCGCAGTGTGGGGGAACGGCAGCTGCCGACAGTCCCAAGATCTCGGAAGAAAGTTGCTTAAAGAGTGTGCAGGTAAGACTACCTGCCCCCCCCCCCCCACATGCTGTAAAAATGTATTGCTGGGATTTGTTGTATTCCTCTATAGCTGATGGTATATTGCGCTGTATATGTACCATCAGCTATAGAGGACCACATATCCCAGCAATACATTGTACACTGTATGTATATTGTATTGCTGGGATTTGCTGTCTTCTTCTATAGCCGGTGCCATTCTGCATTGTACTGTATATAATGTGTTATTACTGGGATTTGTAGTCCTCTATAGCTGATGGTATTCTGCAGTGCATTGTATAATGATTATACGGCGAAATGCAGAATACCAGCAGCTATAGAGGAATACAACAAATGCCAGCTATAGTACAACATGATACTATAATGTACTATTGCTGGGATTTGTAGTCCTCTGTAGCCAGTGCCATTCTGCATTGATTGCTGTATAATTTTACTATATTGCACACCACACTTTTTTTTTTGCTTTCACCGCTCCAAGCTTGAGTGACGTGATTGGCTCAGTGTTCTCTGTACAGCGCTGCGGTATAAGACAGAGCGATATACATGTATAATCATAATGTGTGATTGTGGGGGGACATTAGAGTGTAATCTCCTCTGTACAGAGACTTATGTGACTGTGGGGGGGCATTAGAGTGTAAGCTCCTCTGTATAGAGACTCATGTGACTGTGGGGGAGGGGACGTTAGAGTGTAAGCTCCTCTGTACAGAGACTGATGTGACTGGCTCAGTGTTCTCTGTACAGCATTGCGGTATATATATGTATAATAATAACAGTGTGACTGGCTCAGCGGTGCGGGGGGATTATTGCGGACACTGTGCGGTGGGCGGACACCGGGCGGTGCGGGGGGGCCCTAGCCTAAAGCCGTGTAAGGGGCCCCGAAATTTCTGATGGCTGCCTTGGATCAGCATAACAGCTAGGGAACTGAAACTTATAGATTTGTATTTGTATCATGGCAATGATATAAGGAAATTGGGAAGGATTGGGCAAGCCAGCAGCACAGGTCTAAAGTCAGGATGCTATATTTTCATTTAGACTGGAATGCAACTTTAACTGAAAAAGACAATGTCTAATCACACTGTGAGCTTTTGACAATTTGCTCTAGAAGTTGTCAAACCAGTCACAGGCTTATTTCTGATTGGAAATGGAAAGAGAGTTCTGCACCCGTGTGATTATTCAGTTTTTTTTCCCATCCAATTGTGGTTATGTGATGTGAATATGTGTAATCCGGCTAATGGATAGGCAGCTATCACTGGCCTAAGGGTCTACACAGTATCCTTGGCTTAACGGTGAACACAGTAGATGTAGGAATTGAAGTGCCACACCAGATCAAATACTCCAGATACAACCTTATTCCGATAGGTCAGGGGACATTCGAATAGAATAGCCAACACATTTCAGGGGTCGAAAACACCCCCTTCATCAGAGCTTGATGAGATAAATCATGTATGTGGACTAAAGTCTCTGCAGTTTGAAAATTGTCTGTGAATGGAAAAATAGGGAGTGAGTATTGAGCTGTAATGTGAAAGCTTCTGGCTTGTCAGCTGCTGTTTTGGTACCACCCAAACAGCAGCTTTGGGGATGGGTGGTGTCAGAATAAGGAAGCGTAGCAAGTTATAGAGTGCATGCAGAATAGAGAAGCAGCATAAGGAAGTGGGGGACTTCAACTGTGCTGCACAGTCTCCAGCTTAAAAAGGTACACCCTACCAGACACAAGCCGCCCCCTTCCCCCACAATGAACACCAATGATTCCCCCTCACCAAAAAATTGCACACTCGGGACAACAAAACTTTTTTTCCTTTCACTGACCACTATCATGGATCATTTTGAAGAATGTGGTTGCTCCTAAAACCTGGGAGCAAGCTTGGTCAAGTGGTGTTCATTTTATTCAAGTGTTCACATCGATTTTCTCAATATTAATTCATATACAGCACTTTCTTTTGTTTCTTTTCTGATTAAATCTGGTTTGAGCCCATCATCCATTAATAACATTTTGGCAGGTGTTACCTTTTTTGTTTGCAGATTTTGAGGTTCTGGGAACTTGCCCCAGGTTCAGATCCGTTTGGTTTTTAATGCACAGACTTCCTCTGAGGCTTGATTTGGTATTAGTAGTAGCTAATCTGAAGAATTTGGTTGCTCTTAAAAGCTGGGAGGAATATCTGCAAGCTTGGTCCATGTGGTGTTCATTTTGTTCAAGTGTTCACATTGATTTTCTCAATATTAATTCATATCCAGCTCCTTCTTTTGTTTCTTTTCTGGTGAAATCTCGTTTAAGCCCATCATCCATTAATAACATTTTGGCCAGGTGTTTCCTTTTTTTCTGAAGTTTTCTGGTCTTCCAGCAATAACTTCCTTCTTTCCAGTTTATCAGGTTCTTAGAGGTCTCAATAGATCTCACCCAGCTATTGATGGTAGACATCCAATTTCGGTGGAACTTTTATCCAAATTGATTTCAGTTTTGTACCTGCTTTGTTTTTCTCTTTTTTTTTCAAATTCTTTATTTATAGACAAAAAGGGAGGGGTACATTGAAAAAGGATGCGGAGGCCACAATGTATTAGTAGCAGACATTGAAGCATATAATATAAACATGCAAACAAATTGTAAGGTTAGGTCTGGCTACCATATTCATCCCCGCCCTTAAGGCATTTTATGGTTAACAGGAAGAACCAACACAACAATAGAAAAGGAACAATACGAACAGTACATACAGGACAGACAAGCACAAACACTGACTTACAAAAGAGGCTGAAAGAGAAGTATAAGGCTGGGTTCACACCTAGGCGTATTGTATATGCACGTTTGTCGAGCGTTTTTTACCGCGATTCGCGGTAAAAAACACGTGCAACAAACGCGCGTTTCCGAGGGCTACTTGGCTGTATCCCAATGGAAACGCGCATCAAAAACGCCCCAAAGAAGTACATGTACTTGTTTGGGCGTAGGCCGTTTTGTAGCACGTTCAGACGGGCAGAAATGCGGAAAGGTGTGAACCATACCCATAGAAAACAATGGGATTTTCATGTTTGTACGTTTTTATAGAGCGTTCATAGAGCGTTGAACGCGCGACAAAACGTAAAGGTGTGAACAAGGCCTAAAGATTAGGAGCGAAAGTATGGAAAGAAATCCCGCACCCTGGCGGTCTGGGAGAGTCCCAACACCAGTGCACGTACACCCCACGAGTAGTGTCTAGTATCGCGTCAGTCTCCAGCTTACTCCCGGCATATAGTTGAGAAAGCTGCCAAGCCCCTGAACTGGACCCAAGCTCCCCAGGTAGCCGCATACCAGGACTGCGAATCCCATAAACTGGAGGTTAAGTCCTCCATCAGTCTAATCTCCTCCACTCGCCTAACCCACATGTTTGTCTCCACAGAGCTGGTATGCAAGCTCTAGCTGCGTTCAGCAAATTAATCAACAGTGAGCGTTTATATGTCTTACGTGAGAGCGGTGCCAGATGCAGAAGATAGACCGATGGGGTGAGAGGCAGCACATGTCCCGTGATATCCGCTATCACAGAGGCAATACTGACCCAGAACGGTTGAACTTTCGGGCATTCCCAGAAAACATGCAATAGGGATCCCACTTCCTTTTCGCAGCACCAACACAGCTGAGAGACCGATGGGTACATGGCATGAAGGGTCGTGGGCACCCTGTACCACCTGGTCAGGAGTATATACCCGGCTTCCTGGTATTTGTTGGAGACAGAGGATTTAAGGCCAAAGTAGAGCAAACGATCTACCTGTGTGGGACTGAAGGTCAGCTCTAAGTCCGAGGCCCATTGTCTAACAAAATACGGGGTGGGGTTGGCCATCTAAATGGGAAGGCCAACCGGAGGATACTTAAGTGAGAGTCGGGGACGGAGACATTCAATGCTTCCACCAGTCATCCATAAACCTCCAATTCCCGCAGAATGTTAGGCAACGTGGTCTCGGGGTGTGAGACGTAAAGTATCAAATCATCTGCATAGGCTGCAACTTTGTGATGCCCAGATGGTACCTCCAACCCGTGAATGTCCGGAGAAGCCTGTAACCTCCTGAGGAGTGGCTCCAAAGTAAGGATGAATATAAGGGGTGACAGTGGGCATCCCTGGCGAGTACCATTAGAGATGGAAAAAGGGTCCGATAGGACTCCGTTGACCCGTATCACCGCCATAGGTTCGGCATATAGAGCGTTGATCCATCGCCTCACATTAACTCCCAAACCAATGTGTGCCAGTGTTTCACTCAAACGATCAATCGACCCTGTTGAAAGCCTTCTCCGCATCTAGGGACAACAGGAGAAGAGGTTGCGACAGGGAGCGGGCCAAATGGATCACATTGAGAGTCCTTATGGTGTTGTCCCGGGCTTCGCGGCCAGAGACAAATCCAACTTGGTTCGGACCAACAAGGTCAGCCAGAAAAGGGAGCAAACGCGAGGCTAGGATACGAGTGAAAATGTTTAGGTCAACATTTAACAGCGAGATGGGCCTATAGCTGGCACATTGTAAAGGGTCCTTGCCCTCCTTGGGGATAACTGTGATTTGAGCTCTCAGGGAGTTGCGGGGTAAGGTGCGACCTTCCAGGATAGCGTTGAAGGCAGATAGAAAATGGCCACCCAATTGCTCCCGATACTGCTTGTAGTACGTAAGGGTCAACCCATCAGGACCTGGGGCCTTGCCCGGCTTTAAGGCTGGGCAAGCCTTGGTGCACTATCAAACTTGGCTTGGGAGATCGGAGTCTCGAGGGTCTGACTATCAGATTCGGTGAGGTGCTGTGTACCAGATTGGGCAAAGTAGTCCCTGATCTCTGACACTTGCGTTGCCGGGTAGAGGGGTCCGGGGTATGGCGTAAGCTATATAGTTTCGTGTAAAATGAGTGGAAGTGGGCCGTTATTTCTAAGTACCGTGGCGCCAACGTTCCGGCACTCTAGCGAATGGAAGATATGAAGTTGCGAGACCTAGAGTCACGCAAGGCGTTGGCCAGATTCCCTGTTCCCATATTCATAGAATGAGCGGCGGGACCTGGCCAACTGAGCCTTCACTTTGTCCATCAGTAGCTCATGGAGTCCGGATCTCATTCTCGCCAGGGATGCCAACGTGTCAGCATGTAACGCTGCCTTGTGGCGTAGTTCTAGGGCACGCAATTGGATATATAGTTCGTCTACTCTCTTCTGTCGCAGGCGTTTGCGTCGTGACCCCAGTTTGATAAAGGTACCCCGGATCACGCATTTATGTGCTTCCCATAAGGTCAAGGGGTCCAGTTTAGGGGGAACTATTTTCCCTGAAATAACAAGTTATGTCAGATTGAACTTCCGTCGCATTGGTGAGATCTTGCAGCAGAGATTCGTTGAGGCGCCACGAAAGCGGCGGTCTAGTCCCCTCCCCAATAGTCAGATGCAGATGTATGGGAGAATGGTCCGACAGAGTCGAAATGCCAATGGAGACCCTAGATACGAGGGGCAGAGCTACGTGTTGTAGCAGATAAAAATCGATCCTTGAATATGATTGGTGGGGGGCCGAATAGTTGGTATAGTCTCTGCCTGTGGGGTCACTAATGCGCCAGGGGTCTATTAACTGTAAATCATACATCGATCGTTTTATGTGTCATCTCTGTGCATGCGTAATATGGGATAGTCCTCTAGATGAGTCCATGGATGGGTCGAGTACCAGGTTAAAATCACCTCCCAGAATCCATAGCCCATCAGCGAATTACAACATCTGTCTATCTGTCCAGAGTTAGGGGCATACACCGCGGCAAGGGTCTTGCTCCATCGGGGTGCGCCCATGCAGAACCCCCTTAACAAGCAGCATCCTTCACTCAGGGTCTGCGTAATGATCAGTGTAAGTCCATGGGAGGGATTTGGCTAGCACTATACTCACCCCCTTAGATTTGGAGTCTGGGGATGGGGCATGGTAAGAGGTCGTATATCTATGGTTCCCTAGCTTCGGGACACGCCCTTCCATGAAATGGGTTTCCTGTATAAAGTATATCTGGGCCCCAGAGCGCCAAAGCTCGGCAAGGAGACAAGATCTCTTTTCAGGGACTCGGAGGCCACGAACATTGAAAGAGGTAATATGTAGTTCAGGGATAGTTAGCTGACACACGTGTTAGTGGCTAGTTGGAGGTGTCTGGTTAACTGAAGATCAGGGACGTCCCAAACCCCCCATCCAATGTGATGTTTTGGTGTCTTCCTGCCCACATGCAGGAAGGGTTTTTTTTTCCTCAGGGGCAGCCGCGGAGCACTCACAGCTGGAGGCTGAGCGGCAGAGCCTGTGTCACTGCACTGGTAAGGTAAGCCAGCAATGATCTGGAGCTGGGGGGGAAGGGAACAGGGAACAGCAGCAGCAGCTGCTGAGTGAGATGAGTCTGGGTTGCTGGCTGGGGGGATAGCAGCAATTGAGGCTTGGTGTCTGGCCTGGGGCTGGGGGGGACAGCACAGCAGCTTAGTTTATATGGCCGACTGGGGGGGGGGGGGGCTTTCTGCAGAGATCACCACAGTAAAAGCAAGCAGCTGGCCTGGTGTCCAAGACTGAATAGGGGCCCGACCCTGGGGTGAGGGTAGGGCAAGCCTTTGCAGAGGACAGCAGCTGTTCTCTGCAAAGGCTTCCCTCGCCCTCACCCCAGCGTCGGACCCCTATTCAGCCTTTGGCACCACCTGCTTGCTGCTACTGTGCTGATTCTGCACCAGCACAGTAGCAGCAAGCAGCTGGTGCCCAAGGCTGAATAATAGGGGCTCGACGCTGAGGTGGGGAGCCTTTGCAGAGGACAGCACTTCAGCGTCGGGCCCCTATTATTCATAGGGGCCCGACGCCCCTATGAATAATAGGGGCGCCTTGTTTGCCCTGTCGGAACAGCACATCACCTCGCTCGCAGTCAGGTAACGTTGTGAGCTCTCAGCCCTGCCGCTGTCAAACTGAGACTCTCAGTTTGACAGTGACAGGGCTGAGCGCTCATACGTTTCCTCGATCGTCTGTACGGTCCATTCACTCGGTCTTCTGGAGCTCTGCCCACCAGCCAATGAGAAGAGACCTCACCCCTCCCATCCAACACACGAGGATCTCTGGCTGGGAGTTTGGAGTTTATCTTCAGCAGCAGATGGAGACTATGTCGGCACCGGCTGGTCCTGCCAGCTCCCGCCCCCGAGACACGGCCAGCACAATACTGGTCGGCCTGGAGAGCCCTGAGGTGAGCGCTGTGGAGAGCGCTGGTTTAACCAGGGCCCTGTGGGGTCTCACTAGGGCTCTGTGGGGGTCTAACAAGGCTGGTTAGGCCCCACAGTGCCCTGGTGAGACCCCCCACAGGCCTGCTACCCTGGTGAGGCCCCCACAGAGCCCTGGTTTAGCCAGGCCTCTGCGGGGTCTCACCAGGGCTCTGTGGGGGTCTCACCAGCCCTGGTTAAACCCCACAGAGCCCTGTTGGGACCCTACAAAGTCCTGATGAGACCCTATAGTGCTCTGAAGGGCTCTTTGGGCTCTCACCAGGGCTCTTTGGGCTCTCACCCGGGCCCTGTGGGGTCTAACCAAGCTGGTTAGACCAAGCTGGTTAGACCCTACAGAGCCCTGGCGAGACCCTACAGAGCCCTGGC
>NW_017307481.1:394044-395315 GCF_000935625.1 Nanorana parkeri | reverse complement strand
GGGGGGGGGGGGGGGGGCGGGCCCAAGAAAATGTTTGCCCAGGGTCCGATCAGTATTAAAGACGGGCCTGGACGGATGCCAGATGGAGCAAGCCCCTTGTCCTATGTGCCTGGGGATTCTCTGACCCGGGACCACCAGGGAGAGAGCGGGAAATAAACACACAATCAGAGACACTAAAGCAACAGCACAAAAGGAGTAGCGCAGAAAAGAGGCAGGGGACAGACAGAAATCACTCGGAGGTGAGAGCTTTCCTGACCTCCGAGTGGGAAAAACACATATACACAACATGGTTTACCTCCAACACGGAGAGGAGACACCCAGTAAGTGGGGTAGGAGGCTGAACACAGCAGTATTTAGAGATGCAGACATGGGTGTGTATAAAACAGGTTAAATCAGTTCTGACTTCAGATCCACCTGTGTCCCACTACAGAACACAGCATCGCGGCCCCTATGGGCCACAACTACATCGATCTAAATGGATCACTATTTGGGACTATTGTAAAGTTTTATGCTGGTCATCAGCTGTTCACAAAAAATGTTTTGATACCATTTTACTATTGAAAGACACGAGAGTGAAAATATTTTGACACTGTATATAATTTTGATACTGTATATTTTACACTGTGGATACACTTTTCATACTTCTCTATAGCTGTTGGCAGTCTTCATTGCTGTATAATATTTTTCTGGCAGTGCCCCTCCCGAGAATAGACTCTGGATCCGCCCCTGCCCGCCACAGAGTACAGCATCGTGGCCCCCATGTGCCACAGCTACATCGACCTCAGGGGATGCTCACGTCAACCATTATCTACCTGCTTAGCTCCTCGTCTATCATTCTGGCTTATGTCTGTACCTCAACAATAAGGGGGACATGAGAAAAACAGCGATGCGCTGAACAAGGTGAACACATTCGAACCAGATTAGGGCCCTCATACCACCAACAGTATAGTCGATCGGGTGTAGGGGAGCCCATGTTCCGAACAGTCAGATCACTCCATCCGGCCCCAGGGATCAAGGCTCCTCGCCACCCCACCGAACTGCATTACAGGCCCCACAGTCAAGGTATAAATTGCGCAGGAAGTCCTAGAAAAGGGAGGCATATGCCAACAGAAGAATGGGTATGGGATCCCGCAGAAACTCAGGGTCCCCTATCCATCTCGTAAACCACAAACATTGCAAATAACTAAAGTTTTGCGTACCAGACCCAGCAGATCCACCATGAGGTCCTGGGTGGTCAGGGAAAGAACAAACTGAACGGTAGGCCGCTGGCG
>NW_017307481.1:391234-394012 GCF_000935625.1 Nanorana parkeri | reverse complement strand
CGTGAACCGGGAGTACACCACTTGGAGACCAGCCATAAGCCTAAGTGTAGGGAGACAATGGCGTTGGAGAAAATAACCGAAGACCGGTCATCCAATCTGGTGGCAGCACACAGACTGATCAACTCTCCGGGTCGGAAGGGTGCACCCTCAGGGTTTCCCGCGAGATAGATCCTGGGCGACTTCTGCGGCGTCGTTGAGATCTAGGGGGTCTGATAGATGCAGGAAGCTCTCGACTTTAAGATAGCAATAACCGCAGCTCTGAGGTCAGGGCCACTTGTAGCCTCTGGGATCCCTTGCAGTCGCAGATTATTGCGACGGTTACGAATTTATGTGTCCTCCAGGAGCAACTAAAGGTGGATCATGTGGGCTTTTTGATTTTGTAGAGAGGTCTCCAAAGTGGATACCCTGTTTTCTCCTCCAATGCAGCTATGCGGTGGTCATGTTGCTGCACATCAGATCGAACCTCCGCCAGGTCTGTGTGGAGAGTAGCCGTCAGTTGGGCCATCATTGCCTGCATGTCTGCGCGGGTCGTGAGTGCCACCAGCAGGTCACGGAGTCCTGTGTTGTCAGACAGTTGTGGGGAGGGCACCTCCGACAAAGGACCTGACCAGGATGAGGCCGTTGATGAGGGCGATTCAGAAGTGACGTCCTGGTCCGGCCTGTCTGCCACGTCACGAACCGGGGGCCCGCGGGGCCGCTACTGAAGCCAGCCTTCTTGGTTTTTCCCCAGAAGAGCTTAGAAGGGTTGGGCATTGGGAGAGTGATAGATATAAAATGTATGTTTGTCCCAATGTTATTAATAATTAAGCCTGTTTTTTCTAGGTTCAGCTAAACGCTTTATATGGATAGTTGGCCATTCTTATATGCAGCCTTCAGGAATTATTCTGTAAAACTAGGTTAGGACGTTAACCTTTTTCATGTCCTCTGGTGCGGTGTAAGGGGTCTAAGATGGAAAAATCTTAGGGATCAGCTAATTCATTTGTCAGGAATTTGGCCTTTACCAGATATTTTAATTATTCATGCCGGGGCTAACGACCTGGGCAAAGTGAAGACTCGGGACTTGTTGTGTGAAATTGAAATGGATTTATATTCTTTTAAAGTTTTATTTCCAACAACTGTTTTTAGTCTTTTCAGAAATGGTTCCCAGACTTCTTTGGTCATCTTCGGGTAATCTTCATTATTTAGATAAGATTAGGATACGCCTTAATAGAACTATTCATAATTCATTAGTTTCAATGGGTGGAATGTCGTTTCACCATACTGGATTGGAGGGTTTTATCACAGGTCTTTTTAGATCAGATTTAGTCCACCTATCTGATATTGGTCTAGACATTTTTAATATTGGTTGCAGAGTGTGGTTGAACAAGCCATGGTGTTTTGGGCGCCGTAAGCCAATTATTTTATAGTTGGCCTCGTCTGGTGGGATTAGTCATCCAGTTTAGTCATGGACAGGCATTGTGTTATGATTATCCGTTATGGTTATATGGTTAGGTCTATGCCTTTAAGGACAGGCCTATTTGGTTATTTAATGTTCATTATTGAAATTTGGGTTACCCCTCAATAAACTCTATGGCCAATTTTGACCATTAAAATTTTATACGTGTGTCTGTTTATTTATTGCTTATTACTGCTCCTCTGTGCTATCCCATAACTCCTTGCGTTGGTGGTCCGTGTAGAATCCCCATTTACATGCATGCAAAAGATTTCAAGGTTTGCTAATTGTGATTTGGAATTCACATTCACAGTGTAATGCCACCTAATTAATTTTATTACACAGGTTTTTTGTGACCTAAAAAAATTTAAATCCACCTGCAGGCACAACTGTGTCATAGTACTAAGCAGAATGATCAGTGTGAAATTATGCTTTCAAAAATGTTATGCCAAATTTGTTTGCAGTGTTATTGGTGTTCATCACTGCATTCTCTGCAAGAGCTGTTGGGTTGCCACACTTTAAATAGACTATTTGGACTATGGTCATACACAGGGCCGGCCTTAGGCCTTTAGGCGCCCTGTGCGAGTAAGCTTTACAGCGCACCTCAGTGACCACACCCCTCAGTGGACACACCCCTTAGTGACCACACCCCCGTAACCACACCCATTTTTCCATTCGTGTGCTGCCATGGAGCTGACAGGAAAACTTTTTTAGTTTTCGTTAATTTAATCTGAAATTAATTTTTAGTCTTCGCACATGTCTAATAATATGTGTGAGTGTGTGTGTGTGAGGGGGGGGGGGGGGCTGTTTTCACTTTTTAAAAATAATTTTTTTAATTTTTTATTTTTCCGACCCCTTTTTTCAAGTAAGTGCATCTAGAAAAGTAAAAATAGAAATCAGAACATAAAACCCAGACTACTTGTAAAATGAATGAATTACTATATGTCCGAATATACGAAAAATATATTCCGGCACATAATAATTTGTTTGAGAATGTGCGGCGGCCATGTAGGCAAGCGGCGTGTTCTGTGACTACGTGCCACCATCTTGGAGGCGGGGAGCATGACGTTACATGACGATATAGGCCCCACCATACAGGGGCAGATCCAGAGTCTATTCTCGGGAGGGGCACTGCCAGAAAATTAAGTAGATCCCTGGATCGAGACAAGCCCAGCCTCCTGTCTCCCACGCTGTCAGAAAGTGCATACAGCGTGTGCTGGTTACTACTTAAACCGGCACGCTGTGTGCAGCTTCTGAGAAGAAACGCTATTGGCATAGCGAGGAAGCCGGCTGCGCATTTTGCATCACTCACGCTACGCTAATAGCGTATCTTCTCAGAAGCTGCA
>NW_017307481.1:381850-389961 GCF_000935625.1 Nanorana parkeri | reverse complement strand
CACACACACACACTTACACATATTATTAGACATGTGCGAAGACTAAAAATTAATTTCAGATGAAATGAACGAAAACTAAAAAAGTTTTCATTTGTTTCATCAAACAACAAACACTTTTTTTATGCTATTTTGGATTCAGCCATTGGCGTGTTCTGGAGGCAGGGCACATGACGTCATATAACACCGCACGCGTTGGGCGCCGCCATCTTGGTGTATATCTAGGTATACACCAATATGGTGGGGCCTATATCGGCGTGTGACGTCACCTGACCTGAGCTTAAGAGTTGTAGGTAGCTAAACAAATACATAAATGTTTTTTTACTATTGACCAATACCTTCTTAACTGTGTTTCTGCCCTCATTTTGATAAATATTCACATATATACTGTATTTAAAATTAATGCCCAGCTCCCAAAGAAATGAAACATTTCTGCAAGGATTAACTGCTTGTTTATGCTTAGAGAACAGTTGAAAGCTGTTTTACTTTCCTGATCCCCACTCAACTGGCAGCCGGTGCTCTCCTCTTCTCCCCTCAGTGGCGTCACAAGGGGGGGTGACACCATCAGAGGAGGTTGACACAAAAATGACTCACAGTTTAATGGACCAAGTGCCCAACAGCTCTACGCTCGTAATGAAGCCATGTTCACTTAACTGCCAGTTGTCATCTCAGAAATGGACACTGACAGAGAGAGGAGGGGGCAAACATTTAGAAGCATGTAGGCTCCAGGGATGCATTATTTGGTGTAACTCTTACATACAGAGCCCAGAGAACAGCATAAAATATAATGCAAAGAAAAGGAAATTTGAACTAGTCGAATCCTTGATGACAATAACTCTCACAGGACAGGAGAGTGGTAAAACAAAAAGTAATAGTCACAAACTTCAGTTATTTTCGTGGCTATAATAATTATTAATATTCTGAACTAATTTGTTTCAAAATTGCAAGTTTTTATTTTAAAAACATAATACAAAATTCTATATTCTTTACTATAATTCACCCCAAAACTAGACACATTTTTCTATCCATTGAGCAAATCTTGAATCAACAGGCTGTGATGTAAATCACAGCCTGTTCATTCATAACTAGGGACACATAGTACTATGTGTCCCCAGTTATTTACAAACACTGGAGTGATTTATCCCTTGCTGAGACCGCTATGCCTTGCCTGTGTAAACAGATATAATCACCACAGACAATCCTTATCAGATACACTATATTGCCAAAAGTATTGTAACGCCTGCCTTAAGGTCTTAGTCCGTAGGGTTTATTGTTGAGTTGGCCCACCCTTTGCAGCTATAACAACTTCAACTCTTCTGGGAAGGCTGTCCACAAGGTTTAGGAGTGAGTCTATGGGAATGTTTGACCATTCTCGCAGAAGCGCATTTGTGAAGTCAGGTCCTGATGTTGGACGAGAAGGCCTGGCTCGCAGTCTCCGCTCTAATTCATCCCAAAGGTGTTCAATCGGGTTGAGGTCAGGACTCTGTGCAGGCCAGTCAAGTTCCTCCACCCCAAACTCGCTCATCTATGTCTTTATGGACCTTGCTTTGTGCACTGGTGCGCTGTCATGTTGGAACAGGAAGGGGCCATTCCCAAATTGTTCCCACAAAGCTGGGAGCATGAAATTGTCCAAAATGTCTTGGTATGCTGATGCCATCCCTTTACTGGAACTAAGGGGCCAAGCTCAACCCCTGAAAAACAACCCCACACCATAATCCCCCCCCTCCACCAAACTTTGCATTTGGCACAATGCAGTCAGGCAAGTACCGTTCTCCTGGCAACCGCCAAACCCAGACATGTCCATCGGATTCCCAGACAGAGAAGCGTGATTCGTCACGCCAGAGAACATGTTTCCACCTCTCTAGAGTCCAGTGGTGGCGTGCTTTACACCACTGCATCCGCCACTGTGCATTGCACTTAGTGATGTAAGTCTTGGATGCAGCTGCTCGGCCATGGAAACCCATTCCATGAACCTCTCTACGCACTGTTGTTGTGCCAATCTAGAGGCCACATGAAGTTTGGAGGTCTGTAGCTATTGACTCTGCAGACAGTTGGCAACTTCTGCGCACTGTGCACTTCAGCATGCGCTGACCCCGCTCTGTCATTTTACGTGGCCTACCATTTTGTGGCTGAGTTGCTGTTGTTCCCAGTTGCTTCCACGTTGTTATAATACCACTAACAGGTGACCGTGGAATATTTACTAGCAAGGAAATTTCACAGAATACCTGAATCCAATGATTTGGAGGGGTGTCCCAATACTTTATTGTATGCAGCAGGGTTACAGCAGACAACAGGATACAACAGATGAAGGAACAGACGGTATTTGTAGGTCAGAGATGGTAATGTTTCCAAGCAAGCATATACAAGTGCATGTGGCCATATTAGAGTCAGTCATGACACCCAGACAACTTGGAGAAGAAGGGCGGTACATTAGACACAAGTGGAGGGAATACAGAAAAACATGGTGCAATTACCAAAACGCCCAGAAGATGGTAGTATAATAAACAGCTATATTAACACCAAAGATAATGGCTTAAGGAAAATTAACTATATGATTCTCATTTCACATTAAAGGAGAACTATGGGGTTAAGGCTTTTCCCCATAGTTCTCCTTAGGGTAACGGGAGGACACAAACTAGCGTCCTCCCGTCACCCTAGGCTCAGTATACCGCGAGCTGTAGCTTGCGGTATACTGAGACGCCGCAGCTGAAGCGGATCCCGACAATTGTGCCGGGATCCGTCCAGCATCGTGACTATCTAGAGTCAGAGCCAGCTGTACCCGCCACCTCCCCCGCCAGTTCCGTCAGTCAGCGCTGGCGGATCGGAGCGGGGAGGGGGGAATCCAGCCCCTCCCCTGTCACGGCAGAGAGCCGCGACAGGATCAAGAGGTGAGCGAACACCGAAATGTGTTCGCTCACCTCCTGATCTACTGAGACGACCTGTGACAGTCTCATTGTCACAGGTCGGCTAGAACTATGAGGTGAGTGAAAAGCATTCACCTCATAGTTCTCCTTTAATATGAATATTAACTATGACTATGTATTGGGGGCGTGGCTTGCCGCTGAAGAAGATGGACGCTTAGTTCCAGAGCTCCATCTCACAGATTCCCCAGAGCTCCGTCTCACAGATTCCTGAACCTGCTCTTACCCAAAATGGGGGGAAATCGGCAAACAAGGAGGTCGCCCTTGTTCTCCTGCATCATCGGGAACTTAACTTAGCAAACAATTTCCCGAGATGTTCCGCACACAATGACAAGACACCTCCGACACCCGCTCTTCCAATATGGCGCAGAATCCGGTTGGCACGCCAGCTACATGCGGGTCTACATATGTACCTAATACACTCCTGAGAGTGGAGAAACAAAAAAACAAAAAAAGAAGAAAGCCTAAACAGAACACTATGCCCAACATTGTGTAATTGTGGGCATAGTGTTCTGTTTAGGCTTTTCTTTTTTTTCTCCGTATCTCTATAGGTTGGACTCGATGGACTTGTGTCTTTTTTAAACCTGACTAACTATGTAACTATGTAACTCCTGTATACGGGCTCGATGTCTACATACATCCAACAGCTACCTACCTGGTCAGAATTAACCTCGCTCTCAGGAGAGCTCAAGAATGCTCTGAGCTCTGCGGTTTCTGAACTCAAGCGGGACATACAGGATATAGGCCGCAGATTACACATTGTGGAATAGGCTGGCATTGAGAGAGATGTTGCCCTCAAATCTCTCCGCACCAACCAAGACCCTACAAACCGCTCCCTGATTGACCTACGCATTGAGGACCTTGATAACCGAGGCTACCGCTCAAACATTCGAATCCACGGGGTCCCTGAATCGGTTATGCCCGACTCTATATTGTCTGCATTGATGACCATCTTTAATGATCTGCTGGATCACCCACCTGAGTCACCTGTCGACTTTGTCAGAGCACATAGGGCGCTTCGACCTCGCAACATACAAGAGGACCTGCCTAGGGACAACATATGCTGCTTGCAGAGCTTCCCTCTCAAGGAAGAAATCCTACAACGAGCTAGAACCAAAGCTGAAATCCTATACATGGGAACAGAGGTAAAACTCTTCCAAGATATGTCTAACATCACTTTACAACAACGCCGAGCTTTGCGCCTGTTATTGGATCACCTCCGTGCCCATGGTTTCACCTATCGATGAAAGTTCCCATTCTGCCTGTCTACTTTACACCACGGTCAAACAGTCACCATGCGCCTACCTGAAGAAGTAGAGGAATTTTGCGCTCAACTCGGTATTGCTCCAATTCCGGTACCAGACTGGTACAATGATCTCCGTATGCGAGACAACCAGACTGGATCGCTCGCCCTCAGAGGCTGATCTCCGTGGGTTCCCCAGAGCAGACACAAGAGACCAACACCATCAGAAGTCACAGAAGGCCTTCGCTCACTATTATGCCCTGCCTGACCCGGTGGATTACTTCAATGGAAATAACTCACGCCGCTAGAATGTTCAAGCAATTGTTTTGTTCTTCTCTTGGGACCACACGTAACGTAGACTTCTATTCAGGTTTTTCCCTGTTTACACTGAACTTTTGTAATCCCTTTCGCTGAGGACAGAACTAGATGGGTCCTAGGTCTAAAGGCCACTGACACCATGGGATTCATCACGATTTTTCCGATGATACTACGGTAAGCTTTTCCATGTACTCTTGGTTCATAGTATGTTAAGGTTAACCTGTTCCATTTCTTATGCTCCTATTACAGATATGATGTGTTGTTGCAGGTTCCCCCAGGCCCGCGGACACCTAGTCCCCCTATTTTCTGGTGGCTGTCAGCACAGAGAGCTGTTTGGGTACCGGTCTGGGCGTCCGTTGACTATGGAGGGAACGGCAACGTCATGTATAACACTGGAAGCTCTATTGTAATTTGCTTATTGTTATTACGTTTGGGTTATATTTTATAAGATAGATTTTTGGGAACACACTTTTATTTTTGGGAACACACTTTTTTTAATGGTACCAGATTTTGATGTGCACTGTGGTAATCGTGTCGGACCGCAGTGCTGGACGTTCCTCTCATGTAGGTGGGCTGTTTGCTTGGTGGAGTAATTGCTCACCCCCAACCAATGCTTTTCTTAAGAGCAGGATTTAAATAGTTGTTAGCGATTTCATAATTTCTCAGATTCCCGTTGGGATCTTATCTGGAGTTGATCGTACATGACTTGATCTACTGTTACTGTAGTGTCAAACCTCCTCCCACAAGTTAGGCAATAGTGTGTAACCTTAGTTGCTGCGCTCACTCCCTGTTGCCCCCAAAAGTGACCCCCTGTAGACCTTTCCACTAGGGGTCCCTCTGGAGACCTGTTTTTTGGTTCTGCCATATCGACACTATAACATCCCTACCGGTTGATAGGCTAGTGTACCTGTCCAGGGCTTCTCCTTTCTCTTTTTTCTTTTTCCTTTTTTGTTCCCTCTCCCCTTCGTTCTTGCCTTTTTCTATCCATTTATTACCTTCTCCTTGTTGACCTATCAGGTCTTGCTCTTCCTCACCTTTTTTTGTATCTTCTCCACGGCCAGGATGTCCTCCCCAGATCATTTGACAGTGCTGTCGCTGAATGCAAGAGGACTTAACGTACCTGAAAAATGTTCATTGGTACAGGGAGACATTAAGAAATCTAAAGCCTCAGTAGCCTTCATCCAAGAGACCCACTTTCGCACGGGGACAATACCGAAGTTTTTGAACCACCATAATCCATTGGTCTATCAAGCAACCTCCTCATCCAGTAAGTCTAAAGGAGTATCGATTTTGTTTCATAGATCAATATCTTTTGATCTGTCGGATGACGAGGGTAGGTATCTTATCTTGAAAGGTACGCTCAATAAAGTGCTGGTAACTCTGGCGACAGTGTATATGCCGAACTCTCATCACGCTACGTTCCTCGCTAGCTTCACAACGCTACTCTCTGACTTTGCGGAGGGTATGATAATACCGCTGACAGCAAAACATCCCTACCCTACAGGACCCTTAAGTTTCTGAAAAGGAAGTTGGCGTCACTAGACCTCTGTGATGTTTGGAGAACCCTGCATCCAGATGGGAGAGACTACACCTACTTTCCCACTCCTGCACGCTAAATACATGCGCATTGACTACATCCTTATCTCCCAATCTGATTTGCCACAACTTAAGACTTCTTCAAGTATTGGACTGATGACCTCTTCAGATCATGCCCCGGTCAAGATGACATTATCCCTGACCCCCCTCAACTAGGAGACAATCTTCATGGAGACGTAATCCATCCTTACTCGCAGACAAATCCGTATTGCCTAAGATCTTAACTGACTTAAAAGAATACTTTGCTTTCAATGCTGACAACGAGACACCCCCCATTTATGTCTGGGAAACCCATAGGTGTTTTATCAGGGGTGGATTTATGGAATACGCTGCTCAAAATAGGAAACAAAGACAAAAATCTGTCACAGATCTATTGAATCGTATTGCCAAACTGGAACTGTCCCATAAAGAATCTCTGGCTCAACAAACACTCGTAGCCTTAACTAATGCTAGGAAGGAACTCAATACGATCCTAGGGTACAAGATTCACAGAGCCTACACTTTACGCGCTGGCCTGTACTCTAAAGGTGGGAATAAATGTGGCAAACTTTTAGCTAGCGCTGTTAAATTACACTTGCTTTCTTCCATTGTTGCACAGATCCAACAGACAGTGGCGACTCTAGAAACAAATTCTACCATTGAATGCTGGGAGTGATGTAATTTTCTCCGAGCACCGTGGAGATTGTGGGCGGCGGTGGATTACATGTCGCAACCGATGAGAGCTGATTTAATTGCGGATGTAATTGGGGCCCGGTCGTTGAGACATGTAGTCCAATCCCGCCTACAATCCCGAATATCGCCAGGCGCCGATGCCATCCGCAATGAAATCAGCTCTCAGCAATTGTGGTGTACAGGATTCGAATTCCAGAGCGGCAGCCTAATTTAGCGGGCAGGGGCAGATCCAGAGTCATTAAAATGGGTCTGTCCTCCACATTGCACATTACTATGTTTTTTTGCTGTAGAGCTTTGTGATACACATGATCCGGTCACAGAGTGAAGGATGGAGGGCCCCAGACTGAAGGTAGGGGGCCCTCTGGCCAATCATGGAAGCTAGGCGCCGTGTAATGATGCGGCGCTCCGCTTCCTTATTGGCCGGGAAGCCGGCTCCATGCTCCCTCGTCATGAGATGATGAGCGAGCATGAAGCCGGCTTCTCGGCCAATCAGAAAGGCGGGTGCTGCATCATTACACTGCGCCCAACTTCCTGATTAGCCAGTTTCCCGACCAATCAGGAAGCCGGGCAGCGCGTCATTACATGCTGCCCGGCTTCCTGATTGGCCCGGGAAGTCGGCTCCATGCTCTCTCGTCACGAGTGATGAGGGAGCATGGAGCCGGCTTCCTCCGGTGCAAAACACAGGAGAGAAGCTGATGAAGCAGATCTCTGCTTCATCAGCTTCTCTGGGGGTCCCTAGGTGACATCAGGGGTCTTGGAGACCCCTGATGTCTCCATAAAGAGGACATGTTTGGTGAATTGGTTATCACATAGAGGATTTCTTAGTCCCCTATGTCATAGCAATAAAGTTAAAGTGACATTAAAGGCAAAAAAAATTTTCCCTGTGTTAATGTTAGCACTTACCTTAAATGATGTCTCTTATTCCGATCTTCTTCTTTCCTGATGTTTTCATCTGTCCCTCCAGCGGTGCGGCGGCTCTCCGATCCAGCGCTGACTCCTCTGTCCTTGCAGGCACTTCCGATCCAGAAGTGTCTATAGACTTACCTTGTGTCTCTCCTCGTCTCCCGTCCGAAAATCCGAACTGCGCATGCGCCCGCCCCAAGATGCTTTGTGGCCGCCCGAGCAGTTTCGTTTTCTCGGACGGGAGCGCGCAGCGAAGACAGTTTAAGTGTAAACTGCTGTTAAAGTGCGTTTAAAAAAAACTTTTTGCATATATCTACTGGTTGCTAGCAGTAGATATATGCAAAAAACGGAGGGTTTAGAAACCCTTTAAGTGTAAAAAAAAGTTTAAAAAAAACTAAAGCATTAAAAAAATATTCACAAATAAAAAATAAATAAAATAAAGACAAAAAATATTTTTAAAG
>NW_017307481.1:370115-380719 GCF_000935625.1 Nanorana parkeri | reverse complement strand
TGTCATAACATTTTATAGGGAAACATTTTTTTTGTCAAAATTTAGGGTACTTTTTTTGTTATATAGTACAAAATAAAAAACCCCCAGTGGTGACTAAATACCATCATAAGAAAGCTCTGTGTCCCCCAAAAAATTGTATAAAATAAATTTCAGTACAGCGTTGCATGACGTGATAAATATCAGTCAAAGTACCGCAGCGCTGAATACTGAAAAATGGCATGGCGAGGAAGGGGGTTTAACACTATGGTCTTTAAGGGGTTAATTAAACTCCAATATCAATCAGTTACAAAATAATAGCAATCAAGTAAGTGAAGGGTTAACTTTTCCAACACAAGGTATACTTGCAGTAAGCAGACTTTTTTGATTCCACTTTTGTGCTGGAGAGCAGGTCAGCGTGGGGCTCCAAAGGGCAGGAGTCAGGAACATTGCAGCCTGTGAACCTGGAACTCAGGATGGAGAGCGGTGAGGTAAGTAGTTTTTTTTTTCTTTTTCAGGATGGAGAGCGTTGTCCCTCGGCAGCCGACAGCATCAGTTACTTTGAATTTCGCGGCTACATGCCGTGGAGCCGGCTACGAGTGACGTCGTGGGACCTGATAGGAGCTGTGCACCCGCTGCTGTTGCGATGCGGCCGTCCAGCCCAGTCGGAGTGGCGGTGGGAGAGACTATTTTCTCGGGGGAGGGGGAACTGGACAACTTCACCCCCCCAAAAAAAATTGGGACTTGTTACTCCAAAACAGCTGGAGAGCCGTAGTTGCCCACCACTGGTCTAGAATCCCCCGAAAAAATAGTCGCTCCCACCGCCGCTCTGACTGGGCTGGACGGCCGCATCACAACAGCAGCGGGTGCACAGTTCCCATATTGTCACTCGGATCCGCCAGCGGGGGGGCACACGGGAGGGGCAAGCAATAACCTAGGGGGGGCAATTGCCCCCCCTTATCCCCCTGCAGCGACGCCACTGCCAACAGAGTAACGGTTCTATGGCTAACTCTCTCCCTGATATTGCAGAAGTGTTTTAGAGCATATTACCACTCCCTCTATAACCAATGCAACTTGACCACCCCGGCCTCACAACCATCACGAGAGAGTATGCAATCCTTCCTGTCCAAATCCGACATGCCCACATTATCTGCTGAAGCTGTGCGTCTCTGTAAGCCTGATTTTGATGGAGGAACTAAGGCTTGCGATTACTCAAAGTAAACCGGGTAAAAGTCCAGGCCCGGATGGGTTTACCACGCAGTAATACAAGACTTTTAAAGATATTGTCTCATCCCACTTTTTAAATGCCTACAACTCGGTGGGCCATACTCATGGCCTTGCGAGCCAAACCTTTGACGCCCAGATCTCGGTCATACCTAAGGAAGGCAAAGACCCATGCCTTTGCTCGAGTTACAGACCAATTTCCCTCTTGAACGTAGATGTTAAGCTGTTTGCCAAGGCCCTGTCAAATCGCCTTCTCCTGCATGTACCCGCATTGATGGGAAACCAACAAGTGGGGTTTGTAATGGGCCGTGGGGCAAAAGATAACACCACTAAAACTATTGATTTGATACACTGCGCCCAGGCCAAGGGTACTCCAGCCATTTTGCTATCTACTGAGACAGAGAAGTCATTTGATAGGGTCTCTTGGGACTTCATGTTTGTGGTACTACGTCATATTTGTCTACAATCGCAGATGCTAGCCTGGATCCATGCGATATACTCTAGACCAGTGGTTCTCAACCTGTGTAACCTCTGGACCCATGTTTGTCCTTGGTCATTAAGTCGCGACCCAAGTGGAACGTACGTCTGTAGGGTACCGCGCGTTCCGGTGCGGATGTACAAACTGTGGGTGGGAGATGGGTTTGGGCAGGAATGGCAACGTAACATACCTCCAACACCAGAATGCATGGTAGGTGTGATTACGAGGTACAGTGCATTAACGCTATGTGATTAACGCACTGTACCAGTTTGTCTAGGCCCTCAAAAACACTGACATACATACACAACCCCAGGCACAATCTCACACACTCACAGACATTCTCACACAGACACTCCAAAAACATTTTTTCCCTTTTTTTAAGATCTATCCAGTCTCCATACTTTACGAGAACTGGAGTGGATCCTCAGCCTGGGGTCTAGTGCAGGCTGCGTGACGGAGCTCCATCCATATGTGCATTGCTTGTACAGCTCCCTTACGTGCCCTGTAGAGGTGCCAGGAGCCAGAATGTGACATCACTCTGGTCCAGGCACCTCTACAGGGTATGTGAGGGAGCTGTAAGCAATGCACGTATAGATGAAGCTCCCTCACGGCCATAGCCCTATCCCATCTCACCACAAGCGGACACTCGGTGCTGGGCAGCAAATTTTGTACCTCTAACCTATAAAAGTAAAAAGCATGTGGCGACCCACTGAACATGGGGTCCCGACCCACTTTTGGGTCACGACCCACCAGTTGAGAACCAAGGCTCTATGGTGAAGGTCAAAACGATAGGCTGCTTATCTTCCAGTTTTCAAGTGTTGAATGGCACTCGTAAAGGCTGTCCCCTGTCTCCCACCCTTTTTATTCTGACATTGGAACCCTTTATCAGGACGGTTCTTAATGATCCCCTAATACGGGGAATATCAGTGGGCCCGGTGAAACACAAGATCGCAGCCTTTGCAGATGACCTGCTCTTTTATCTAACTGACCCAGCGTCCTCACTCCCTAGGTTGATTACTTTGTTTGAGACCTACATGACTCTTTCACATCTAAAGATTAATTATTGTAAATCGGCTGTACTTAATGTTTCTACTCCCACTTCCATTGCTGGCCCCCTACAGCATAAATATCAGTCCCAGTGGAGCAATTCCTCTGTCAAATACTTGGGGATCTACCTCCTGACTAACCTATTGACCTTATTTACTCTCAATTTTCTGCCTTCACTGTAAAAACTTAGATCTGACCTACAGAAGTGGCACACTCTTACTTTTACCTGGTTTGGCTGGGTGGCCTTACTAAAAATGAATGTTCTCCTGAGGCTTCTTTACCTCTTTCAAACAATTCCTATTACCCTCCTGAGATCGTACTTCCAGAGTCTGCACTCAGATTTCTCTAAATTTGCCTGGAAGGGCAAACAAGCACGTCTGTCCTGGGTCTTACTACAATGTCCAAAATCTAGTGGAGGCTTGGCAGTACCAGACATATACAGATACTATCTGGCTTCTCATCTGGCTAGGATAATACATTGGCATGCACAGCAAACATCGAAGGCCTGGGTGGCCATCAAAAAGGAGTGGTTCTCTATCCCAGTTTCCTCAGTGGTGTGGCTTTCAGACACCCGCAGACCAATTCCAAATCCCCCACATTCATTGATTTTGGCAACATTGAGGGAGTTTTCTATCCTGCGGAAATGGGGAGCTCTTACCACAGTAGATAGCCCACTAACACCATACTGCACAACCCAGACTTCACACCAGGAACTACTCCAGAATTTCAGCAGTACTGGCCCATGGACACATTGCTCCCTGCCAAACTATTTTAGGGACCGACAGAATAGCCGCCTTGCTCACTTGACACTGAGAGGGAACATCCCGTGGTGGATATATCTACATATTCAACATTTTTTGACCAGTCGGTCCAGCAAGACCAATTTCTCCAGAAACCTGACTCCTCTAGAAAAAATGTGCATGGGACATGGCCCCCAGGATCACATGATCTCTAGGCTTTACTCATTGCTACATGACACGCATGTGCGGGGTGTGATGGACTCCCTGGTACCCCGACTGGATATCTCCGTCTTAAGGCTGTTCCCTGGGTGCTGGAACCCGAAGCAAGTGACTGTAGCATGGGCTTACCACAAGCCTTCTTCTTAAGCACAGACACTCTTTGAACCTAATGAATGTCCTTAATTAGATGAAAGCTTGATCCCATCATCCCAAACAATAGCCACTCCAGGCAGCCTGCAGCTATCACAAAATTACGTTTAGCATAGATGGTATCCAAACAAGATGGAAGCTTGTATGGTTCAAATCAAGTCAAATAGTGAAAAGCTCCGAAAGAATTGAACTCTTAAGCCGGTCGAAGTCTCCCGGAGATGTTCCGTTCCCGACCGCCGGAACGCCACGTGGGGAGAGCGCGACCTTTTCCCCCTGAAGTGTACTCGCCTAATAGCAGTCCGAGCAGTGATTCCCTGGCAGAGGTACACCCATCCCAACATGATCAGCTGGCCCTGATGGGCCAGATGCCTCGTATGTCTGACCTCAGCTCTATTGCCATGGATATCAAATCCACACTCTTAGCAGCTATTTCTGAGCTTAAATCTGACCTCCACTCACTGGCAGACCATATCCAATTGGTCGAAGACACGACCTCCCGCCATTCCTCGGCCCCGAAGCGTATCCACCAGACGTCCATTACACACAATAATCACATGCTCGATATGCATAGACATCTGGAGGACCTGGACAATCGGGGACGCCACCATAACCTGAGAGTGAGAGGCATCCTGGAAACCATCGAGTCAGACCAGCTGGAATCCACTCTAATGCATATTTTCAACGAGCTACTGGATAGACCGCCAGCTTCACCGGTCAATATGGATCGCTTTCATAGCGCCCTCCGACCCAAAGGCTGCGACACTGACCCTCCACGCGATGTCGTCTGCTGCCTGGTCGACTTTCGTCTGAAGGAAGAAATCCTTTGCAGAGCTAGAGATAGACTGCACATTCTCTTTCGTGACGCAGAGGTCCAATTGTTTCAAGATCTTTCTCAACTCACTTTGTAGAAAAGGAGGGCTCTCCGACCATTACTGCAAACCCTGCTTTCCCAGGGTATCAGCTATCGATGGCGGTTCCCGTTTGGCCTAGCAGCCACACACTCGGGCCGCACCTTCACCATTGCCATCCCGGCAGACCTGCAACGATTCTGCGATCAGCTACGTATTCCGCTGGTAGATCTCCCGGAGTGGTATGCAGAGTTCCGACACCAAGACAAGCGGCTTCCACCCCCCGCATTGCATACACTGGATCGCAGGCTGCCGCAAAGCCCAGATCCCCGGGGTGCGACACCCCCCAGATGTGAGTCACCAGCGAGCCTCCCACAGGATAGTGATCTATACAAGATGCCCCATGCCTCATCCGCTCTGTTCCTACCTGGGACATGGACACCTATATCACTTCACCTAGTATTCAGGCACTGTGCTTGCCCGGAACGTTTTCCTCTTCCCTTCATATCACTGAGCCTACCTCACAAACTGCCAAAGTTACATAGTAACTATGTAACTTTATATACTATAACTTTATTTATTTACTATAACTACCACGCAGGCCTCTTCCACGGGACCATAGGCACAGAGTCTTTTTTCACAATTATCCATATGCAACCGGCCTTTGTAGGCCTAACTTTTGACTTCACTGACTTGACTCCATTCCTATTATGCAGCGAACGGATGCCCTCCGATGAACAGGCCGTTACGCGCTGAGGGAGATGGCTCTGACGGGTGCGGGACCCGCTCCGTTGGTAGATAAGCGGGTCGTCGCCCATTGATTGCTTACCAACCATCTCTGTTATTGCTCTAACTGCTAAGTCTCATTATAGAGTATTGATTCTAATGTTTTTCTTCATGGCATTGCTCCCCTCCTATGCCCCCCACTACCCCTTCTACTAGGAGCTGTGGCAGACCCCGCTAATGTTGCTTGGTAGATATGATGATGCCTTTTATTGTGTATTGCTTAGATCTAAATGTGTTTACTTTCATGGTGCCGGGTATGGGGTGATGGCGGATAGGGCTGACGTGATTTGAGTAAGCCTGGTCCATTTGTACATGGGACCGAAAGGTGCTCTTGTTGATAGGCCCCCACAACCCGACTAGTGTTTGCCTCAGGTTCCCCACCCAGCCCAACCGGCCTGCTCATGCCTTTTTTTTAACAAACGGGGTACTTGAAAGCTACCAGTGAACAGTTCGTGATTCTGCTGTGGTGTTTTCTCAGTTTTACATTTTTGTTGTTACGCTAGACTAGTTGATGTATGTTTACAGTTATTACCCAATACATTACCACCCTCTGACAATGTGCTGCTAAAAAGTTGTTCTCACCACAAGGCCCATGCTCGAGGCTCAGTCATTCACTAACTGTTGCCGCTCAATGATGCATAAGCTGCAAGGCGCTTCCTGCATGGCCCATAACCGGGCTCATACCCGAACCTAACCTATGCTCCTTACCATATTGCTTGTATTGGGTTGATCAGCAGATTCCCACCACGTGGGACTATATAGTGCCACGGACGTTATCCTTAGCACTAACCCCATAATAGAAATTTCAGCACCCAGGTGCCTAGTGATTGCTAGTGGCTGCTCCTGATTCCACACCTCAGTCTCTCCCCCCAGACCTCTTACACGTGTGAACGGTCGAACGACCCAACGTCCTATTCTCCTTCAGGATAAGACCTATAGCCCTTATTCTTCCGGCCGCCTTTTCCCTTCTTCTCTTCGTTCTGTCTCCTACTCTGCGCTCTGCTCTCTTTGTGAGCTATCTATACCTCTCGAGGTCCTACCCTCCTTTCTTCTTTTCCATACTTTTCACTCTTCTCTGCATTCTCTTCTACTCTACCTACTCTTCTCACCCTCTTCCCACTTACCTCTCCGTCCACCCCCCGCTCTTCCTCCTCCCTCATTTCCTGCCCCACTCCTTGTCTGTCCATTTCCTCAGCAGTTATTCCCCCCCCCCCTCACTCATCTCTATCCAATATGACCAACCCGGGCCCTCTTCCTCCTTCCACCCCAACCACCTGGAAAATTCTGTCCATCAATGCCAGGGGTCTTCATATCCCAGAAAAACAGCCCCAAATCCTCCGAGCTTTCTCGTATCATAAAGCTCAGGTGGTACTATTGCAAGAAACACACTTCCGATCCGATGCCATTCCTAAACTCTTTAACTACAAATTTCCCTCGGTGTACCACTCCACAAATGCACAATCCAAATCCAAAGGTGTATCTATTCTTTTTTCCTCCCAGGCTAACTTTCAGCTTACAGACCAACTAATTGATCCGGATGGCCGATTCCTCTTCCTTGCTAACCTTTATTGTCCCAATGTTAGACAGATCCGCTTCTTTCGCAAAACTTGCTCATTGTTGAGGGATTTCTCTTATGGACTCCTCCTCAGGCAAGTCCTCTGTTCCGTTTTGCAGCTTACGCACGATCAAAAAACTCCTTACATCCCTCCATCTCCACGACCCCAGTAGGGAAGCGTTGAGAGCCTTGCGTCTTTTGTGCAATAAGGCTTGAATACGTATAAACTCACCTCTGATAACACTCTTATGGGCTTCCCATAACATCAATTGTGATGAGCAAGTACCGCTTTTCAGCGAAAATAATTCCGTAAGCTTACTCCGGATGTGGGAGACGTGGGCTATTTCCCCCATTGTGGAGGGGTCACGTTTCCACACATTTGAGAGTGAAAAGAGAACATGGGGATTTTGATGGTCATGGAAATCGGAGCATGGTCCGAAAGGACCATGGGTTCAATCGTGGCTCCCAATAAATTAGGTAAGTCTCTTTGAGAGAGGAGTAGGAAATCTATTCTGGAGTAACTGGAGTGTGGATAGGAATAAAAGGTAAAGTCCTTCACTGTAGGGCCGCATTGCATCTCTGGAAGCACTCCACAAACATAGGCCCTGAATCATCTGTCAGAACTGACCCAAGTGCGCAACGAACTTCTTCAGCTCCTCCAGCAAAATACCAAAAAGGCTTTTATAACCCGTAGCAAAATATACTATGAACAAGGCAACAACGCAGGTAAGCTGCTAGCGCGAGCTTTAAAGCGCCAGGCGGCCTTGCGTACCATTTCGCAGATTATAGATACGGAAGGCACTAAACACTTAGACATGCCGAACATTGCTTCTCAGTTTCGGTCCTATTACAAACAACTCTATGGCCTCACCCCTCCAACCACATCACCATCAGCTTCGAAGGCCAGATTGAAGCTTATTGACTCCTTCTTATCTAAATACAGTCCCCCACCTTTGAGCGAGGCCTCTAACGCTGACCTAGAAGCCCCCATCACAACCCGAGAAGTGTTGACAGCTATCTCTCAATTAAAGCCCGGGAAGAGCCCTGGTCCCGACGGCTTCACGTCTCTTTACTACAAAACCTTCGCCGAGGACCTCACCCCTCAGTTCCTATCGGCATTCGACCAATCAGCTCGAAAACCTCACGACTCCGCCCACCTTCTAGAAGCACATATTTGTTGTCTTACCGAAGCCTGGGAAAGACGACTCTCTATGTGCGAATTACCGTCCCATATCCCTCATCAATGCAGATGTCAAGCTGCATGCAATAATACTAGCCAATCGCCTAGCAACCCTCCTCCCAGACATCATAGATGGTGACCAGGTGGGTTTTGTCCTTGGGAGTGAGGCGTGAGAACACCACCAAGGTGATAGGTCTTCATCACTGGATGAGGGGCAGTGGCCGGGCGGGTTTCTTCCTGTCCACCGACGCAGAGAAGGCCTTCGACAGAGTGGCAAGGGATTACCTTTTTGCTTCTTTGCAATACCTTGGTTTTGGACCTCACATGCTGGATCGCATAGCTCTGCTATACCCATTGCCAGACTGTAAGTGAATAGCTCTCTGTCGGAGGCCTTCTCGATCCGCAACGGCACGAGGCAGGGGTGTCCGCTATCGCCGCTGCTCTTCATACTGGCACTAGAGCCTTTCCTTCGCAGAATCCGCTCTGACCCTAGCATACATGGGTTCCTCACACCATGCAAAGAATTCAAGGTGGCGGCATTCGCGGAATGACCTGCTCTTTTTCTTGACGCAACCAAGGATATCACTTCCCAATCTCCTAATTGCCTTCCAAGAATTTGCGTCCATTTCATTTTTCAAAATCAATTACTCTAAATCGGCAGCACTCAACATCTCCCTTCCAGACGAGCTGGTACACTTTTGCAAATCCACCTTTCCTAGTGGTTGGGCAGACTCAGCCATCACTTACTTGGGGATAAAACTACCCACCGACTTGCGAAACCTTTACCCCCTCAACTTCACCACCCAATTATCTTGCTTACAAATAGACCTAAAAGAGTGGAAAAAATTGCTGTATTCCTGGTTCGGTCGAGCGGCCATCATTAAAATGACAGTCCTACCTCAACTCTTATACTTGTTCCAAACTATACCAATTGCTCTCCCTAGGGCCTTCTTCTCCTTGGTTAATGTGCTGATCAGATCACCACGAATCGGATTTGGGACTCTTACCCGCTCGAAGACAACAGGCGGTATAGGCCTTCCCAACATACAGAACTATTACCGGGCCTGCCACCTGGCCCGCATAGTGGACTGGTCCCGACATAGCCCCTACAAAGAGTGGGTCCAGATTGAACAACTTCAATCGGACATACTGACCGGCTCCTGGCCTTGGATTCGACGCTCGCTCCTCCCTACTCAAGTAACCTCTCACCCCACAATAGGCACCTCTTTGCGTCTCCTTGAATCTATCTGTACCCACACTGACCTTTCCTCAAACCCTAGCCCCCTCACCCCGGTTCGTATGAACCCTGCCTTCCCTCCAGGCCTTCATCCCACGTTCTTACACCATTGGTCCCCAGAGAAAGCCCCGATCGCGAAAAGGTTCTTTGACTACCAAGGATTGTTTCAGACCCTATTGGATCTAAATTCCGCAAACCCGGCTAGACCTTTACCTCTATGGACATACATGCAGCTTTGCCACTTCCTCAACGCAAGCACCATTAGACAGCAAGTTGCGTGAACCCTAACTTCTTTTGAGAGGCTCTGTACCTCTTCTGGTAGGGCTACTCATTTGATATCATAGACCTACTCCCTGCTGTCCGATTCTCCCTCGCTACCTTCTCCTTCCACCAAGGCTTGGGAAGAAGACTTATCCATCAACCTCTCCCCGTCAAGATTAGGAAAAGATGGATGTCCTGCTGATGCAGGGTTCCTCCAATGTCCAAATTCAGGAGACCAACTATAAGCTTCGCTCCAGATGGTACAAAACCCCTGCGATACTCCATCGCATCTTCCCGGAAACACCCGATACCTGTTGGCAATGCTCCCATGAGGTGAGTACTCTGCTTCACATTTGGTGGTCATGCCCCATCATATGTCTATTTTGGACATAAGTCCATGGCCTCATAAAGGTCATAACAGGTGTCTCAATAGACTTCACTGCGTTCTCCCTACTACTATTCCATTTTGATAAGTCCTGCCACATTTCCAAGAAATCCCTGTCTATATATTTACTGAACGCAGCCAAAACAGTGCTCCCCAGACATTGGAAAACAACAAGCCCCCCAACTATCAGAGAGTGGATGTTTAGTATAGATACAGTAGCGAACACGGAAGAGCTCATTTCCGGAGCTAGAGGAGATTTGCCCAAGTACCTGAAGACCTGGAAGGCTTGGCACCTGTTCAAGGACACAGACACATACGCTGCCCTAACCCAGCGATTAAACTCCCACGCTATCACAGCTCCTCACCCACAATTCTTCCCCCCTTATGTCAGGCCCCTCTTCATTGCAACTTTCTCCCCACACAAACCGGGTCTAGGTAAGGCCATCTTTAACATTGAGGGGAATGAACAAGTCTCATTTTCCCTTTCCCTCCCCCATTCCCTGAACCCCTTTGTCCTC
>NW_017307481.1:356971-370038 GCF_000935625.1 Nanorana parkeri | reverse complement strand
ACCAAACACATTGATATATACTAATGCAACTTTATAGCAACATCTGGGTCCACCCATTGCACAAGCATTATGCTCATCCTAAATACTCATGCGTTCCATCTTACTGAATTAGCTGGATGAACCTTTGACCAACCCTCCTATATTTTATCTTTTTTTGTCATTAGTGGTCTGTTCCTTGGAAACCCTTATGTACCCATTCCCCACCCCCCCCCTCTTGATGTTGACATTATGTATTGACTACATGCATTGATATACTCAATGTTTAATTTTGTCTATTTCTGCAGAATTAATGCTTGTAAGTCTGACACTTTTGTGAAAACCTATAAAAGAACTTTACTTGTGAAAAAAAAATATTAAACAGGGAAATACACACAGCAAACAAAGTTCTCCAGGGTAATAAATCTCTGCAGCCCAAAGTCCGTAGTCAGTAGGAAGGAGGCTACCCCTCTGGCTCCTCCAGCAGTCCCAGTGACGGTTCAGTCCATCACACAGGTGGGGAGAGCAAACTGTGCCTCTGGTGGGACAAAGAATTGCAGACATCACTGACAGATGAGGATTGGAATGACCTGTGCCTTACTGTTCACACCAGCTCCATAAGTAGTCGCACCCAAGAAACTAACTACAAGATTTTGACGTACTGGTATAGGACTCCGCAGATTCTACATAGGATTTACCCAGAGGTACCTGACACATGTTGGAGATGTCCGACGGAAGTTGGCTCTCTCCTACATGTCTTTTGGACCTGTCCTCTACTCACCACGTACTGGACCAGGGTTCATAACATCATCTCCCAGGTTACTGGCCAAACTATCCGCTTCTCTCCTGCAACTTTCCTTCTGAAAGACCCAGATGACACTTTGAGTAAATCACTGCAAAAGCATATGACTAATGCGGCTCGCACAATTATCCCGCCGCCTTGGAAAGAGGTGGGACCACCTTCTTTGTCCGAATGGATCAGACAGATCGATCACATTTGAGATGGAGGAATTACTATTCACGAGACAGGATGCGTTGGACAAATTTTCCTGCATCTGGGCGTGTTGGAACCATTTCACCACCACACTTGACTATCAGTCTCTCAAATCTAGAGCATGACCAACCATGGGATGGTATTTTCTCTTGAAGATCACCTAGTGATACTGGCTGCGTGGTTGACTAGGGGAGGACCCTAGGTCGTGACAAGGTCTCTTCTTGCCTTTTCTTATGCTTTCTTTGTCAAACTATTGCCTTTCTCTTTTTGTCCGTTTTTTTTTTTTACCCTCGCACCATAGATGTGTGAGATAAAGTGCTTCTCAATAAGCTACAGGGATGTCCAGAACAATAGGACAACGTGTTACGTATTAACTACTTGTTCAATATAGTCCAGCTTACGAACTTGGGATGCAGATATGATGATTGACTGTTTTTTGCTACTTTGGTGCCTACCTTCCCACCTCTCCTCCCTCCCTCCCTGCCCTTTCCTCTGTTCTTAATACTGTAATATCTGAAATGTTTGAAGGGCTGTGTTAAGCCCTGTTGCTTACTTCTGTATGAGGAAAAATCAATAAAAATTTGTTGGAAAAAAAACAAAAAAATATGACTATGCATTGCGTCATATTTTTACAACTGTGTAACAGCATAATCAAGCTCCAGTTTTGAACAAACAATATATTTCATAATGTATATTATTTACAATACAGAAACTGTGGATAACTTACTGAGAAGAAAAGGCATTTAGAGAATATGTGCAGACCATTTATTCCAGAAAGGGTTACAAAGAAAAAAAAATTTCTAGTACAAAATGATTTCATATTTTTCTGAGCCAGCTATAGAAGCATTTTTGTACAAAGCCACCACTTTTGTACAAAGCCACCTTTGCTGGTACAGCAGTTCTTTGTGATAGTGGTCAGCACTGTTCAGTGTTTAAAGGTGTCTATAACAGCACAATGTGTTCTCATTGTCCCTGGATTCCTCACGAAAGCACGAATTCTGTTCCTGAATCCCCTTCATGTGTATGGAGCACATTGAGGCTGGAGACAATGCATTGTTCTCTGTACATTGTACAATAATGGTACTTGTGAAATAAAGATATCTTTACTCTCTGACTCTTTGCTCTGTGTAGCTGTTGGTGTTAGGCTTATTTAACAAGGCAATGTAATAGCTGTGATATTTAGTGGCTTATGGCAACCAATCAGAATTCACATTTCTACACTTTAGAGCACAATTGAAGTATATGTAAACCCTAACAATTAACTTCTATTATTTGTTCCCTTTTCACATGTTAAATTTACAATTGAAGGTAATTTCTTACATTTTTTCAATCATTGCACAAAAATACCTGTTGATCCTGCCAGAAAAGTTGTGAGCTGATAGCTATGTTCTATGCCTGTGCAAACTGTTATCATTTAGAATTGTTTACCTTTATTTCTTTGAACTATAGAACACCTACAGATGAGAAGAGAGGAAGTGTTTTGCAGTCTCAAACACTTTCCTGTCCTAGGGTGACAACAGGATTACCAGGTGCAAATAAAGGGAAACAAATTAATGCAGCCACCTCATCTAAGAATTGGTAAGCTGCAATATTTTACATTTGTGTTCTTGGGTTTAGATATGCTTTAAAGATACATTCTGAATAGTTGATTGACTTCTGCAATTTAAACATTATTGTAAAGATACAGTGAATACCTTAACCAAAGCCCCCTTCCCAGAGAGAATGTTCTTCTTTGATTGTTTTTTTGCTCTCCCAAAGCATCCAACTGCCTGATGACAAACCACTTGTATAACATCACAAGCCTCCTGGTCCAACTGAGCTTATCAAGCATGTGGCATATATGTAACATATTTATAGTATAACTGAGTTTCAGCAATACAAGTATTTTTAGTAAATCAAGGATCACAAATGCCTGTCCACTCTCAAAGATCTAAATGCATTTCTGAGATCTATTTGTGTTTCAGCTTGTGCAGTGGATAACAGACATAGTTGTATGTTGCCCAAATACATTAGAAGATGTGTTTATTGTAAAACTGTATCAACTTTCTTTTCATTATTTGAATATTATTTGTCAATAGGAATTGATTTTAGCTGTCAGATTTCTACATTTACATAATGTATTATGCAAAAGGCCAATCTTTTGATAACTTTCTTTCTAATGGAACAATTATTGTAGCGTACACTATGATCATACGTAGGAGGCAAGTAATAATAATAACTTTTAAGCTCATACCTGTTGGCTGCAAATTTTTGACATATGTAGCCTCCCGGAATCTGCGTAACGATGTACCCCCAGAAGAATGAGCCATGTATCATTCCAACTGTTTCTGGATCCCAGGAAAACTGTGCTTGCTGTAAACATAAAATAGTCATGCCATCATATCAGCTCTGAGATGGTTCTACATTAAGTAATTGTAAAAATATACAGTGGGCACTAAAACATTTCATTTTATTTGGATGTAGGTTGATAGGTCTTGCCTGCATGTTAAGAGATATTTCCATTTGCCATTTCCATGTTTAGTATCTGCTGTCATTGCTGTCCTCCTTCTGAAAATGTTAGTTGCCTGGCTGTTATGCCAACTCATGGGCTTTAATACTTGTGTCACTAACCAGGAAAGAGTTTATTGCAATTTTTTGCTGAATCAAACTTTTGAATAAAAAGTTGACAAACAGGCAAGTAGCATTTTAGTATGCCTCCATAATGTATAGGAGTTGCCTTGTGTCTCATGCAGTATCACAACTACCTACATGAAAACTTTTTTTTTACAATGTTTTGCAGTATATGGGATCAAATACCCTTCTCACCTTCCAAATCCATTACTGTAGTATTACTACTTCTTCTGCTAGCACACATGTCTCCTCCTATCTTAGGTCCATGCATGATTTTCAAATGAATGGTGCACAACTAAGCCCAGCCACTTCAGTTTGGCACAAACTAGTTTTACATCTTATGAAAGAAAAGTTTTATTTCACAAGAGTTGTCCTTGAAGAAGCTTAATATGGATCCTTCTCTGGCTGATCAAACCAATTATATTTCTATATTGTGTTTGTCTCAAAAGACTAAGGCTAGGTTCACACAGGTATTGAATGCAGATGTGCATCCATCTCTTGTGTTACCACATGGCTCCCTATTGCCCTCCCAGTATGGACTTCCCAAAGAAAGAAGGTAACATTATTGGGCAATACTGTCAGAATGGCCTGGATGTTGCATGCCACGTGACTATCTTTCCAGACCTGGTGTCTGTTGAGAATTATAAATAGGCAGGAGTGAAAGTGGCCAATTTTACTTTTACAATATTTTGGTAAAACTGTTGGCTGATTTTTGGCAACATGTTGCCTGGTGAAATACATTTGCGTCAATAGGGAAGCCTAAATTATGGTTGTTCAACATAGCTTAATATTGTTTTTAGGGGGTTTTAGGGGATTTGAGTGACTTTTGAGTGTATTTTGTTTATTATTTTTAGAGTTCTGATGTTAGTTAAGATATTTTAGATAATAGGTGTTAAAATAGCACCTTGATTTTTTAATAAAGCATAAATAAGTACACCCCTTTGAACAGTAAGATTTTAATCAGTATCTCAGTGAACACAAGAACACTTTCCAAAGTTTTGACAAAACCGAGTTTTATAGAACATTTGTTTAGCTCATTACATGAAAGTAAGGTTAATAATATAACTTAGATTACAGAATCTTCAGTTTTACTCAAATTAGGTGAAGCAACAATGAATACACCCCACAACAAAAACTACTACATCTATTATTTTGTGTGACCTCCATGATTTGTAAGGACAGCACCATGTCTTCTAGGCATGGAATGAACAAGTTGGCAACATATTGCAACATCTATCTTTTTCCATTGTTCAAGAACAACCTCTTTTAGAGCCTGGATGCTGGATGCAGAGTGATGCTCAACTTGTCTCTTCAGAATTCCCCATAGGTGTTCAATTGGGTTCAGATCAGGAGACATACTTGGCCACTGAATCACTATCACCCTGTTCTTCTTCAGAAATGCAACCGTGGCCTTAGATGTGTGTTTTGGATCATTGTCATGTTGGAAAAGTGCACGACGACCAAGGGCACAGAGTGATGGTAGCATCTTCTCTTTCAATATAGAACAGTACATCTGTGAATTCATGATACCATCAATGAAATGCAGCTTCCCGACACCAGCAGCACTCATGCAGCCCCACAGAAGGACACTGCCACCACCATGTTTCACTGTAGGTATCATGCATTTTTCTTTGTACTCCTCACCCTTGCGACGCCATACAGTTTTGAAGCCATCAGTTTCCAAAAACATTGATCTTGGTCTCATCACTCCAGTGTACAGAGTCCCAGTAATTTTATTTTTCAGCATAGGCCCTTGCAAACTGTAGGCAGGCTTTTTTGTGCATGAGCTTTAGGAGAGGCTTCCTTCGTGGACGACACCCATGCTTGCCATTCCCCTGCAGTGTACGCCGTATTGTGTCACGGGAAACAATCACCCCAGTTTGGCTTTCTACTTCTTTAGCTAACTGCAGTGAACTTGCATGGTGATTTTCTTCAACCATGTGGTGCCATTGCTGACAGCATGACATGGGAAGGGGTTTTCTTTGTTAACTATAATCAACTTTTATAATCAACTGTCTGCTGGACACCTGTTTAATGAATAATTATACTCACCTGTAGTTGAATTCTTGTTAATTAGGATTTTGTTGTCTAAAATTGAGCTTTGCGTCTATGACTTTCATTGGGGTGTATTTATTTTTGCAACATAGTCTTGAATGAATTTGTTAGGAAAAATATGTTTTTGTGTGTGCAAATTAAAAAATTGTAGCTGCAATCAATGGCCCGCATTTGTGGGAGTATTTTTTAGTATAGTGTCTTGTGTATATATAGAATAGGGATGAGCTCAGGTTTGGACCGAGCTCCCTCAAACCTGAGCTCCTCCAAACACAGAAGAAGCTCCTTCTGCCACCACTCAATTAGCTGTGACCAGGAAATTCCCTGCCCACAAGTGCATGTAAGCAAAGGGGTTGGATACTGTGATCTCATCGCACTTATAGGGCCACATGACTATATTTGGTCAATGACATTGTCTCTGTGTGGCCATATGGCCATATGAGGTCAATGATGTCAGCCAAGCATCCTGCCCCCTAGTTTATGTGCAGCTGCCAGGCAGGGAATGCCCTGACCCATAGTTGATTGGGTGAGTGGCTTCGGAAGGAGCTCAGATTTAGACAGTGTTCGGTCCATAATATAGAACAGTAAAATTCACCAAAAATCAAATAAAAGTTTGAAACACCTGCTTACTGTCTGAAAATTATTCCTTTTTTGCATATTGTTTACTCATGTGTGGGTAATTTTTTTCAGCACAGTATGTATTACCATGATCACTGATCATAATCACATGTCATGTGAAAAAAAAATAACAAAAATAAATACCCCACAATTGGTTTCAGAAATAGAAGTCATATACTACTATCTACTGATACGTGATCTTCTTCAGTATCACAGTGATGTCAGTGCATTTCTCCTTATGATAAAACATTTTTAAGAAGGCAGAGAAGCTGGTAGGCTACAGAATAATTCTCTTTCAACAGGAATACAAATGTATTTACCGGACAACCCAACCAAAAGTTATATATTAAAAGGGTGAAATAAAACCATGTTCACTTTTTGTCTATGTTCATATGTTAGAGTACCGCTATCATAATAGTAGCAAGTGGGAGGCCATTGCTGACTTTATGAAAATGTCAGCAGCCTGGCTGTCTCTGGCTTCAATAAACCAAGGAGTCATTGACCTGGAACAAGGGTAAATCAAAATGAAAGTAAGAGAAAAGTCAGAATTTCTTATGTTAGTACATGTTCTGGGTTAGTGAATATTGGCATTACAGCATCAGCATAACAGCCAGCCAAATAGCATTTTTAGAAGAGGTCAACAATGGCGATCATCATGCTTCTCTCATGGCAAGTCTAAAATAGTAGGATACTTTTTATCTTTTGTATCCATAACTAAGATCTGCAGACTGTAGGTGTCATGCTATCCTCTCCAACTTCTCCATGATTGCAGCATTCAGGAGCATAGACAAGTAAATGCCTGCTTCCTAAATCATACTTTGGAAAAAACACGTACTTGGAAGCTGGTGACTGGCTAATGTGTTCAGTCAAGGGACAGTTGGTAAAGGCAGCAGCACATAGGGAGGGATGAACTAAAGAAGGCCTGAAGCCATTGGGGAAAAACAAGGACGCAGTTGCATTTACCATATTGTCTAAAATATTGACAGAACGCTTATTTCACAAAGCTAATCACACATGGGAATAAGGATCCTTATTTTCAAAAAGGTGAGTTATTTTTAGCTTTTTCGAATGATATTTGAAAATTACAGTCACCTGATTAAAACAAAGATCATATTTCTTGAGTAAAAGTTTTGTGAATTGAGCCTCTTAAGCGGTTCGCCCACATCATCAACTTTTCCCTTTTGATAGCTGCAAGAATAATGCAGCATAAATGGATTACATATAACATAGTGATTGCTGCAAATCCAGTTTAAAGGAGAACTATGGGCTTAAGACTTTTCCCCGTAGTTCTCCTTAGGGTAACGGGAGGACACAAACTAGCGTCCTCCCGTCACCCTAAGCTCAGTATACCGCAAGCTACGGCTCGCGGTATACTGAGATGCCACAGTACACTGAGACGCCGCAGCTGAAGCGGATCCCGACAATTATGTCTGGATCCGCCCAGCTGCGTGAGTGACAGCTGGCTCTGCCTATCTAGAGGCAGAGCCAGCTGTACCCGCCCCATCCCCCGTCCGATCCGCCAGTCAGCGCTGGCGGATCGGAGCGGGGAGGGGGGAATCCAGCCCCTCCCCTGTCACGGCACAGAGCTGTGACAGGATCGAGAGGTGAGCGAACGCCGGTATCTGTTCACTCACTTCTCGATCTACTGAGCCGACCTGTGACAGTTTCATTGTCATAGGTTGGCTAGAACTATGAGGTGAGTGAAAAGCACTCACCTCATAGTTCTCCTTTAAGGCAATTTCAGTTCACTGCTCCCCACCTTTACCATAACAGTGGCTGGTAAGCTGACTGCTATTGTGGTATATAGAAGGGTATGCTGTTGGACTACCGGCAGTGATCATAAAAGGTTTCAGACCTTACTGGTAAACTGTAGGGTGCAGTTCTTGGAGTGCAATAGAAGCTAACCACAGCTATTCCTGTCATGGTGACTGGCGCTGTGCCTGGGACCATGAAACAAGGGCATATGATACTAGCTAGGAATCACACTTTTACTGGTTAGGTGGCAGCCCACCTAGGTTGTCAGAGTGACAAAGCTGCAGTGGTGCAGAAAAAAAGTTCTGTCCTAGGCGCTCTTTCATGCAGACTCCACACTTTTGTCCCTAACATTTTTATATAATTATAATTGTGATTATTTTTTTTACATGGAAAGGGATTACATACAGGTCTACATCTATACTGTTTCGGCTCTGGAATGTTCAGCATTTCAGAGTCAGCATTTATTTTCCACAGCATGCATAGCACTACACGAATTATTGAGGATTTTTCATCCTCTGTCAACCTCACTGTAATACAAAAAGCAAAGCCGCTGTATTCTGTTCACATAAAATTGCAAACCATTTCTAAGTTTATAATAGTACCAAATCATAATAATTGGGTAGAGCTTTGACTTCTTAGCAAAGTTTGGTTATATACATTGGCATGCTGTATATATCAGGGCTGATTTTGATCCTCAACCAACATCATTTTGCAGCAAATCTTTATTAGGAGAATATGGAGGCTGCCAATGATGCCCTCTCCTTCAGAAAATGTTAGCTGCCTGGCTGCCATGCTGTTCCAATGGCGTCAGTGTTATTTGTGGCTCTGACCGGGAACAAGTATGCAGATCAGTTCTCAGTTCACACTAACTTTGTAATCTGCATGCTTATTATTAGTGACTCACAAAATACTGAACAAACAGAGACAGCCAAGCAACTCGTATTGTCAAACATACTCCCTCATTGAAAAAGACTGATTAAAAATGCTGCTTCCTATGTGGAATTATAATTTCTTCATGAACCACCCCCTCAGCAGTATATCTTTTGACATCTTGCTAAAGTCCTAGGCTTGATCATGTTGAAGATTTAGGTAGGGCCTGCACTGCACTATATGAAAAACAATTTCCTGACATGAATGTCTCCTGTTCCTACCCTGGTCTCTGGAGCCAGGCAGACTCCTTATAAAGAGGGAATGTTGGATAATCTTTTTCTCACAAGCATAAGGAAGAATCAGATCAAAGCAAGAATCAGATCAAAGCAAGAAGAAACCACAAACGTTATGTTGTCTCAGGACACTGTTCTATTGGCTGGTCATTTTTTAATGCAAACCAAAAGTCTATCATTGTCTTTATGACTCTATAAAGGATCATACCTCCATAACGAGCTTGTTCCCCTTGTACACTGTGTTATTATTCACCATGCTAACAATGGCCACTCCAAGGTTGCATCTGATCCCAAATGATATACAGAACCCCAATCCACTCATGATGGCAATGATATAGCGACGGGGCAGTCCAAAGCAAGTACAGTCTACCACAGGCTGGCGTTTCTCTGTTTTTATCACAGGCTTCCCTTCTTCTGTAAGCTCAATCGTTTCTCCATTGGTCTGTCGTTTCTCCAATATCCTGTAATGAACAATAATAATCATGAAACTTGTCTGATGCTGATAGTGACACATTACAGAGATGCTACATACAAGCTAAATTTACGTTAGTGTTCATATACTTTTTGCATCAAATTAAGCCAATCCCACATTATTTGTTTTTGCTATGGAAAGAAGGTTGACAGGGTTAAGCTGGCCGTACACTGCCAGATTTTTTCATTGAGCCTTAGACCTCATTCACACTAATAAGAGCTGGCCCGTACAGATCTGAGCGGCGTGCATGGCTGTATCATGCCGCTCCCGGGAAGGACAGGTGCTGCGTGTGATTGTACGCAGCAGCCTGTTCTTCTCTATGGGAGTACGTGGCCGTACGCTCATATCCGTGCGGGTGTTTTGGACCTGCTCACAAATTTGGATCGGATTAAGGTTCCGTACTTATATCTACCGCCTGGCCTGATTATATATAGAGTGTACACTCAGAGAAGAAATCATGCTGAGACAACGCTAGTTCAGAGTAAGATACTTCTCCTTTTTTATTCTTCCGCTCAACAGTCTTTTATAGGCAGCTGCACGTGTATGTTTTGTATGTTTAATCATAGCATTGCAAAAAGCATTCTAGCTTATAATTGGTTAGATCCATTCATGCATAACTTCCTTCCAGGATGTTTATGACTTTCGTCTTGGGTGTTGTCCTGAAGAGGAGGCGCCATCTTGGTTCCTATTTCTAGTGCGTACTTTGGATATGAGGGGGAGGGGGTTGTTGCTTAAGCAGCTATTTTCAGTAAGGAAAATGAGCAATAGCAAAATAACATTTATATTACAATTGATCTATTGAGATAGGCATTTTGTCATAATCGTACTTAACCACATCCATTACAGTTGTACGTAGGCGTACGCAGACAGGATGGACCCTGTCTGCGTCTGAGCATGGAAACCTGCACCCGCACGTGCAGTTTGGGTGAGCGTACGGTGGTGTACGGCCGCATATTCCTATAGAGAAGAACAGGCTGCTGTGTACAATCACACGCAGCACCTGTCCTTCCTAGGAGCTGCCAGATACAGCAAAGCACGCCGCACGGATCTCTACGGGCCGGCTCTTAGCAGTGTGAATGAGGGCTAAAGGTAGAACGAAAAAAGTCTAACAAATGTATCCATCCATGCTAAACAGAATGGATGGATGAATCTCCTGTTGCAGCTATTGTATTCTGACAGCAACGCTTGAGTACCTGAACTGTGACTGAAGCTGTGGGTGGGGGGAACGTGCATAATTTGCATATCAATTAACTGCAATATTTACATATGCATGCGTTATGGTATATTCACATGTAAATAGCACCACTTATTCAGATGTAAATAGCACCGTCAGTCAAGCCTATTTTCTGTGGGGGTAAAGTGGCCCCTATCATAATTTTGGGTGCCTCTGTCTGCCTGACATCTTGTGTCCGGGTCTCAGCTGCCATGAAACCCAGCATTCAATTCCCAGACTGTCCGGGTGAATCCTGGACAGGTGGCAACCCTATATCGTGCACTCATATACAATGATACAGAGAACTGTGCTGAAATCATTATGCACTGTAATGTAGACTGGGCTTTTGCAGGGGTGGGTTAAGACAAACAAAATCCCAGGCAGCTTAACAGCTTTGGGCCCCACCCCAGCAGGTCACCCCCTTGTGCATACCATGTTCACGTATTCCAATATAAGAAAAATAGCACACATCTTCATTAGATAATTATTTTTCCATATCACCACTTTATTCTCTGATGGACTGTTTTAGCTTTTCATTTATTCTTTTATACCTTAATGTACTGTTACCTTTTCCACCTTTTGTATAATTCCTATATAATGGATTTGAAACTCTATATTCTATATCACTCTCTAATATTTGAACAGATTATAAGCACTTCCACCCTCTGTATTTTTCTTGAACGCCCTAATAGAGTATCGTTTTTTCCACCTTTTGTTTTTCACACCTTTTGTTCATACTCTAAGCACTACTGCTTATCACTGTCCTGCACATGCTAAGGCATATTTTAAGATATTTATGTTAAAGTGCAACTGAAGCCCAAACTTTTAGTTTTTAATAGAGTGGGAAGTGATAAGAGCATCTCTCATGTTTTTATTCCTGTTTGTGTTTCCATTAAGGTGGTTCTCCCTCCTTATTTGTCCTGGTGACCAATATCACTGAAGTTAAAGTGAAAGGAAATCCTAAATTTTGAGTTGTCACCAGAACAGGAATAGATGGGTAATCTTCAAATAGGGAACCCAGTTCTGATGGACCTGCTGACCACCAGGCATTTTCCTCTCACGTCATGTTGTGGCTATCGGACAGGAAGTGAAGAGAAATCTTCCCAATGGGACACAAATGGCAAAAAAAAGCTAACAGGGGTTATAACCCTCCCTTACTAGTCCCCAGCTATTAACAAATATTTTTAAAAAATAATGCCAAAATCAAAGTAAGGAGGCAAATGTGAAATATTAGCTTACATTAATTTATATTGTTTATGCATTAAATTGAGGGGTAGAACATTGGGTATAGTAATAGAGGTGGGCATTGGTCAAGGATATAAACAGTACTACGGGCAAACAGAGGTCAGAGTATAGTTGCAAAAATCTGGAAACTAAATTTTTCCAATAAAGAATGAGTACATCAACACTTGGTGTATTCTATAAACCATAACAAATTATATACCACATATAAGACACTACTTACAAGAGAATAAGGTTACATAATTAGAACACATGGTTTAAAAAATAACTTTTATATTTACATATAGACAGCCAACATATAGAGCACTAAAAACATCACAATGTACCGAAATAGGTTTAAAAAAATATAACAATCCATATATTCAGTAAGATTACATGATTGTAACTGATAAGATACCCTAATTTCCCCCCAAGTATCACTTATCATAATTGAAAGGCAAAAATGGTATCTTGAAAATAATGCCTGGTTTAGACGTTTTCCATTATGCCTCCACCGGCTACCAAGTAAACCTCCCTTTGGTTGACATTCTGCCTACTTCTTGGCTTCACACTGGAGGGGAAGGAGTGCAGTATGGGGAAGGGGGTGAGGTTTAGTGGATGGGAAAAAGAGACAGCCCATCCCAGTTTGGGAGAAATGTAGGCAGACTAGAGGAGCAGTGCAAGGTGGTGTTTGAGGTGGATAAGGGGAGTAATACAGATGGATCCTGGGGGTGGGCAAAAAGGGCCATTCATAAAGATATTGGAAGTGGATAATAGGAGCTGAATCCCCCGACGCCCGGAACATACAGTTCCAGGTGCCGGGCCGTAAGTTGCCTTCTACATTTAGTCCTGCTCTGGAAATTAAAAAAATAATAGGAAATAATAATTAAATGAAAAAATAAAAAGGTGATTAAAAAGTAAAAAATAATAAGAACAAAATTATTAAAAAATGAGAAAATAATTATAAAAAATAAATAAACAATAATAAGATAA
>NW_017307481.1:339823-349865 GCF_000935625.1 Nanorana parkeri | reverse complement strand
TGGTCATAATAAACTGGCCACTCAGTGTATATACAGTATATAAAAAGTCACTGATTCAATAGTTCCTTTCAATGTGATGTCACTTCCTCAAGCTGACAGGTTGAAACTGTTAGGCCTCATTCACACACAACGCAAACAAAATTGTATATTGCGTATATATACGAGCGTATATGCGCGTATATACGAGCGTATATGCGCGTATATACGAGCGTATATGCGCGTCTATACGAGCGTATATGCGTGCACTATTTGCATTCCCAGAATGCATCATTCCTAACAGAAGTTTGAATGAACTGTACGCACGTGCGCGTGTACGCACTTGCGCGTGTATGTACGTGTAAACACGTGCATGCACGTTAAATATGCAGAAATACGCTGCCCGGACGCATCTTAGTTCCATTCTGTTTTTGCGCATGTTTACGCTACGCAAATATACGGCTCCGCTATGCGTATGGAGCCATTTATTTGCATATGTTGCATATGGTACAATGCGCACGTACGCGCGTATATATGCGGCAGTGTAAATGAGGCCTAGTAGTAGAGGAAAGCAATGTTACAGTGATCATCTCACATTATTTTTCTATACTTTCACCACTTTGGCCTTTAAGACTGAGGTAGTGACTGTAAAGCAGAGAGGTAGGAAATTGTTGTATTTCCTGTCCCTAGATTTAGGTCTGCTGAGGAGCACAGGTGGAATTGAAGAAGAGTGTGCCACAGCCTTTTTTACTCTTTTATCTAGCCTTAGCTGTTTGAGAACCAGTTCCTGAATACTATGGTAAGTGGACCCTATGAACCCACCAGTCCATGATCAGTTCTTGAGCCTACTGTAAAAAGAGCAGTTGGTTGTGTTTGCCCCACTATTAGCCTGAACTTCTCGCTGTCTCAGATTTTACCTGTGAATACCTAGGTGTGCATTACAACGTTAAAAGCAGAAATCAGTGTTAAAAGTCATGTTCATCATTCCTAAAACACACAAAATGGTATCTAACTAAAATCTGAATGACAAGTTGAAAGCTGTTATTTTTTTTTAACATTGTTTCACTGTTTAAAAATAGTTAATTAACAGCTGTGAAATCTCACACTTCAGCATAGCTGTGGAAAAGAAACCTAAAAGAACGGTGGGGAAAAAAAATCACAGTATAAAGTATTTATAAATAAAACTGATGAAAAAAATAAGATGAAAGTACTAACTTTGTTATGCAGTGATCTTCTCACTGATTTATCTAAATGTCACATGATTTACACAATTATCCCACAGCGGTGGTGGTCAGGATTGTGACTCCAATGTTCTGCAAGACTTAGAACATAATCTAAACCTAATGTCACAGGATTTACACAATTATTCCCAGGCCACAGGCTTGTGACTCCAAATGTGCTGGCAATTAGGAGAAGCGTTGGGGTGCTGGTGGTGGAAATCATGTAGGGATCTTTGGCACCCCCCCCCAAGAGAGCCAGAGCACAAAGTGCCCTACTCTGAGGTAGCACAGCAAATAATTTCTTTGCCGCATCTCCTGATGGTGGCTGGGTCCTGTAGGTATTAGTAAAGGGTTGCTTTGATTTTACACTTTTTTGTTTCCCATATAAACTTTTATTGAAGAAATATAAAGCCAAACAATACAGATTGTAGAATGAGGGAATATTCATTACAAAAACATCTATCATTTGGTCAACGGAAGATTCAAAGAGCATCGCACAGTTTAAGCAATAATGTCTCATACGCATTATGACAACCTGGGATACATAATATTAGTAATCAACTGTATCAGACATCCTCTGCCAAGCAGTTCCTTATATACAGTATACCAAATAAAGACTTAGAGAGGATGGACAAAAAAAAAAAGAAAAATCAACCACCAACCACTCGATTGATATTGATATTGGGTTAACAGTATTGTGACCTTGGTAATAGATTAATACGCGCTAACGGAAGCAAAAGCAAAATAACCCAAGGGTAAAGCTGCTACAGAAAGGCTATATTGCCTCAATCAATCCTTATATAAACTGTACAGCGCTAAAAACCTTCCTATGATGTGCATACATTTTATATTATAATAACATCTAAAAATGAGTGAACCATTGGAAGCACAATTCATATAGTGAAAAATTAATATAGTCTGTGCAGAAGCAGTTGTCACCTTGCACCTCTTTTGGATAATGTCATCAAAACATTTTTGCTTAGGAAACTTTGATTTTTGAAAAACCTCTGGGCTGTTAATGGTGCAGCTAAGGACCTGTGGCGTAGAAAGTCCATCATGGAACCCGGCGGAAAATCAGGTTTATTCGTCAATGGAGTGAGAGGACTGTCCGGCGTGGTCAGCAGTCTCTTGCGGCAGAGGGAAGACAATTCATGTAGGGAAGCTCTTATCAGGGAGTGAGAAACAAGAGTATCATGTCTAAACTTATCTGCCAACCAGGTAACGGAGGACAAAAGTTGGGGATCCCAACCGAGTTCCATGGCCACCCACATCTTGGTGGCTTCGTTAATATGCCAATCTACTATTCTATTCATGTGACAGACACTGTAATAACCATAGATATCCGGAACATCCAAACCTCCAAAACATTTGGGGGGCCTTCAGCAAAGTCCACGACATTCTGGGGTGTTCATCTTTCCAGACAAAATGGCTAATTTCCGCTTCTATGCTCTTGAGATATGGTTTGTACAACCAAATAGGTATTGCCTGAAACAAGTACAACAGTCTCCATAGTATGTTCATTTTGAGCAAGGCGGCTGTCACAATCCACAAGAAGGGTATAGCCCGCCATTGTTTGAGGTCTCTACAGATGGTCACTAGGAGCGGTTGAAAGTTTTTCATCGAAAAAGATCTGCCGTGGAGGCCATAAAACGAATCCCTAGATACTTGATGTGGGAGCGAGTCCACTGAACCGGAAACGCATGTTGCAGACTAGCAAAATCATTCCGTGGCAGGCTTAAGTTAAGTGCCTCTGATTTTGAATAGGCGAGAGATTAAACAACACCCATATTTCTGAAACAGACCAAAAAGCTCCCTTAGGGATGTTTGGAGTAAAAGCAAAAAGAATAACATATCATCCGCAAAAGCTGCCACCTTATGCTCGATGCCACATACTAGAACCCCGTGGCTAGAACGATGTGACTGTACCAAGCGGAGAAACTGTTCGAGGGTTAAGATGAAGACAATGGATGATAGGGGATATCCCTGTCTTGTACCGTTCGCTGTCTCAAAAGGAGGGGATAAGCATCCTGTGGAACGTACCCTAGCCCAAGGATGTGAATAAACCGCCATAATTGGTAAGTATGGGAGAAGGTGGTTCGACAGGATATTGGTGAACAGCTTCAGGTCTACATTTAAAAGAGAACTATGGGGTAAGTGTTTTTCCACATAGTTCTCTTTAGGGTCACGGGAGGACATATACTCACCTCCACCCGTGACCCAAAGCTCAGTATATCGCGGGCTATTGCCCGCGATATAATGAGAGCGCCACAGCCGGGACGGATCCCGACAATACTGTCGAGATCGACCCAGCTCCGTGAGTGACAGTTTGATCTTCCTATCTGGAGGCAAAACCAGCTGTGCCCGCCCCTCCCCCATCCGTTCCTCCATTCGGTGCAGGATGATCGGAGAGGGGAGGTGGGAATCCCTGTGCGGAGCGATGGCTAACAGTCACCGCTCTCTGCAGGGAGATGTCAGAGCACAATGAAAACCAGACAAGCAAAAGATGCTAGTTAAAATATTTATTAAGAACAGTGTCCACAGGAGCAAGCAGAATCATAAACCAGAACCGGCCAGAGTCAGGAGCCGGAGTGGGTAGTCGTCCAAGCCAGGTCAGGAACACAGAGATCAGCGTTGTCAGGAACAAGCCAGGAGCAGGAGCCAGGAAATCAGCGTTGTCAGGAACAAGCCAGGAGCAGGAGCCAGAGGAGGGAGCCCACGCAAAGGCAGGGTCAGACTGGACTGAATGGTTTATATATAGTGGGTGGTGTGACATCATCACTCAGACAGGAAACTCCCATCTCACTCACTCACATGATGCTCTCCTGTCTGGCCATAAGAGGGAGCCTGGGAGTAGTGAGCAACGTTCCAGACTCTGCTCAAGCAAGGAAGGAAACAGGTGAGTAAAATGGCAGCCAAGCCAGAATGCTGCAAACCAGTAAAGTCAGGGTGGAACCCTAATAGGAGATTATCGGAAAGTGAGCGAGCGACGGTATGTGTTCTGCTCACTTCACAATCTATAGAGCCGACCTGTGACAGCTTCTTTGTCACAGGTCGGCTCTAACTATGAGGATGAGTGGAAATCATTCACCTCATAGTTCTCCTTTAACAATTAAATGGGCCTTTAGTTAGAACACAACTGTAGATCTTTCCCATCCTTTGGGATGACTGTAATTTGTGCCTCTAACAGTTGGGGTGGGAGAGCTGATCGACCATCAATACCATTGTAGGCTGCCAGGAAATGGGGGATAAGTAGATCTCGAAAAAGTCTTTCAAAATTGGGAAGAAAAACCCAGGCTTTTAACTGGTTTTGTCCGGGAGAGAGCTAATTTCAGTTCCTCCTCTGATATGGGAAGATCAAGAGAGCCAGTGATCATACATTTTAAAGAATGACTTGTAGTTCCTTAGCTGATATATGTGTGTGGGGGTTGGGGGTACAGTTCCAGTGGATGTTTATATAATATGGGGGGGGGAAATGTTCTTCCCCGGGCGCCCATAACTCTGGTTACGCCACTGCAAAGGTACATATCTGGTCTAGGCGGGTGTTCATATAGTGCGCGTCATGCATCGACGAGGGATTGAGATTGTAGAGGTTTTCGTAGTACTCCCGAAAACATGCGACAGTCTCAGGAGTCGAAGAAGTCACTGACGTTGGTGACTTGCATCTGCATTTGTTACCACTCTCATAGTATAATCCGAGTGAATGCCCTACGAATTTTGCAGTCTATCACTGCTCTCACTTCCCCCCTAGTCTCTAGCAGGTCTTGGAGCGTCGCTGATGCCAGGGACTCTTTGTGTAAGGACTCCAACTTGGTGATACGATCGTATAGAAGTCGTGCCTGCCTGTCTTTTTTCTTTTTGGCTGCTGAAGTGACCTCTAATGACATATTTATGTGCTTTCCACACCATCATCTGGGAAGACACACTGCCGACATTCAGGGAAAAATAAGACTTCAAGTGGTTAGAAACTCACTACCTCCAAATCCGCCATGAGAGAAGGATTAAGTCTCGACGTCGGTATAATACCCTTTAAGACTGGAGATGGAACACAGCTGCGGAGATCACCTTCACAAGTCAAAAGCTTTATTTCACAATTATGGCAGTCTCTATTTTAATAAAGTTGTCTCAGCGGTAATGTTCAGCATCACATCACATAATATTAATAATAATAATAGTTACTTATACTGGAAGAGCGTTAGACTGATGAGGTAAATTGCAATGGTTACTTCATAAGACAGGGCTAAAGTCAATAGTTTGAATAGCCATGTAGCAGCAGTGTTAGGTTTGTAATAATGGCTTCACATCACAGGGTTAAGAGACATTTGATCTAACCAGGGCCGGCCTTAGGCCTTTAGGCACCCTGTGTGAGAAAGCTTTACAGCGCCCCTCAGTGACCACACCCCTCAGTTGCCACACCCTTTAGTGACCACACCCCCAGTAACCACACCCATTTCCCCCAATAGCTGCACCATTTAAAGACTCCAATTTTGTTAAGCCGCAAATAAACATTATAAAAAGTATGAAAAAAATTAAACTTTGCAACTTTAAACTATGCAAAAGTATTAAACTTGTAGGCACAATAAAAGTATTCTTATCAAATAAAACAACTGCAGGCAAACAATAAATGTCAAACTAAAATAGAGTCTATAAAAATAAAGTGTCAGGATGTCATACCGACACCCTTTTTTCAAGTAAGTATATCTAGAAAAGTAAAAATAGAAAACAGAACACAGAACCTAGACTACATGTAAAATTAATGAATTACTATATGTCCGAATATACGAAAAATGTATTCAGGCACATAATAATTTGTTGGAGAATGTGCGGCAGCCATGGCGGCCACCGGTGTGTTCTGTAAATGCTTGCCACCATCTTGGAGGCGGGGAGCATGACGTTACATGACACCATGCATGCGTGGCGTCAGGTGACGTCACACGCCGATATTGGCCCCACTATTTTTGTGTATACCTAGATATACACCAAGACGGCGGTGTTATATGATGTCATACACCCTGCCTCCAGAACATGCCAATGGCTGAATCCAAAATAGCATAAAAATGTGTTTTGTTTGATGAAACGAATGAAACTTTTTTAGTTTTCGTTCATTTAATCTGAAATGAATTTTTAGTCTTCCCACATGTCTAATAATACGTGTGTGTGGGGAGAAGGGAAAGGGGGGTAGTTTTCACTTTTTACAAATAATTTTTTACATTTTTTTTTTTATTATTATTTTTATTATTTATTTTTTTACTGTTGGGGGGGGCTTTGGGGAAATATTTCGGTGAGGAGGAGAGAAGCCGCCCCGAGCACGTAACTGCTGTGGTAACTGCAATGTTCACTTCACATCACACGTTTAGAGTCAGTAGTTTGCATGAGCATGTAACAGCAGTGATAAGGTTGCAATGTTAGCGTCACATCACAAATTCAAAGTCAGTAGGGTTGCATGAACATAATCAGCTGTGGTAACTGATTACTTGCTGTTAGTTGTACACAAGCTAGATCTGGCTGTAATGGAGATCCTTCCGTGCAGTGGCTGATTGCAGGCTGCAGTGGCTGGAGAGCAATGGGTGTAGCAGACTGTAGAGCAATGAACTGCATTCAGGCTTGGTGCACCAGGAGTCCCAGCAAGCCCAGAGGGATGAGGTGTGCAGGGGCGCTATTGTAGGTGGCTTCAGGATGGAGAGCTTGTCACGTCCATTGCAGGAACGCTGGACAAGTGAATTTTCGTGGCTTAAGCCAAGGAGGGGGGGCGGAGTGGCATGATGTTAGCAGACAGTGGGCGGAGTCACCCTCTGTTTCTGAGACGCCAGAGAGGTACGTATCCTGGATCTATTACCGTCGGTAGTCGTGGCGTGGGGGATCGTAAAGTAAGGGAGGTCAAAATCAGTGCGGGGTCCGAGGTGGTAATGTTGCCTATGGATGAATGTGTAAGTTTCGGCAGGTCTCGCTGTGTAATAAATATATAGTCAGTACGAGAGTATTTAGAATGCATGTTGGAATAGAAGGTGAAGTCCCTACCGTCCGGGTTTAGTGTCTGCCAGCTGTCACATAAGCTCAAGTCCAAAAGTTTAGTCTTCAAAAATTTGAGTGTCCTATAGGGCAAGGAGGACTTCTTATCTGAGGTGTCCAAGAGAGGGTTCAAGGCTACATTGAAATCTCCCCCTAAAATGATCATATCTTCAGCTACTTCTGTCAGTCGTGAGACTACGTTACTCAAGAAGCGTGCATGATTCCTGTTGGGAAAGTACACACAGGCTATAGTAACCGGATGGTGAGCTATCGTACCCTTCAAAATTAAAAAAACCTTTCTTATCCCTGATCTCCACCCTGGGCCTACAAATTTAGTAGAACCATCTTTTTATTCTACCGGGCCTGTGCTTTCAGAAAATATATGGTTTGGGGGGTCTTTTACAAATGCTAGCAATGCAGCAGTTGAAAATCAAATCAATTGGAAAAATTTGCAAAAATTGTGTGGCCAGCTGAGGTACCCCTACCCATTCACTAAAGGGTTCAAATAAATTTAAATAAAAAGTCCAGACTTTTATCAAAACTCCTTTATTTGAAAAAAAAACACAACAATGGATTTCTGACAAGTCTTTTATTTTTAAAAAAAATGGATCCACCGACGTAATCCAGGGTCAATCACGACATCCAGCGTTGTCCACGACGACTCGACGAAAGAAAAAATAAAACAAGAAAAGATAAATAGAAATAATTTAAAAAAAACTGACAACCGCAGTCCCGTCCGCTGCGACGAACACCCGCCGCAGAATGGCATTTTGACAGATGCCGGCAACTTATAAACAATTGGGCGGGGCTAGCAGTGACAGCTAGCTCCGCCCAACTGTTTACAGTTATAACAAGTGAGCCATAATTGGGCAGAGTCATGACTTTGCCCAATCCTGGCTCTCACAGTTCTCTGTGCCCTGAATGGGCAAGGTGCAAGGCTTTAGCCAATCAGAGCTCTCCAATGCACACAGTGGGAACAGCCCGCCGAACGCCTTGATAGTTTGCTTGTTCGGTGAACACACGAACTAGCGACGTTCGAGTCAAACTCACGTTCGGCTCGAACATCGAGCCCAACCCTCATCAGAGCCAAGGAAGAGCTTAGGGGTGGCTCTATAAACATGGATACCGATGCTGTATCTGAGGTCTCAAGCACCACAAATTGCAAAGAAAAAAAGATAAGTCATGGCCCGGGATGTCTCAGAGCCATGTCTGCCCTCCAGTACCAGATAGCCAGGGACAACGCTTGGGGAAAATCCTTACCAATCGAAAGAAAAAAAGTTTATCATTCATTTCAACCCATCTTTTAAAAAGGTCTAAACAGATTTACAGTCTGCAAAAAAAAACAAAATCTCCTATGAATTCATGTAACCTGTATGGTTAATAAATGAGTGGGATATAAACAAATAGATGTTATGAACAGTGCATAAATTTACTATGTTTAACAAGCACACATGTTACTAATTAAGTCCATTGGTGCTTGCCTGACAAGAATCACTGCAACCAGCTTATGCAGTATTAAATGCCATCTGTCATTAATTACAGCAAATGAGCAAGTAATCCAAGTAACATAAAGGCCTCTTACATTGTCCCAGGAAAGCTGAATGCCTCTGCCCTACCATATGCTTCATTTTCATGCCATGCTTATCATATACGAACCATTGTCTTATATTACCAGAACCTATAAGATTTGAAATATGGGAGCTGCCATTACAGACTTGTTTTTGAAGGTGCAGGCTTTAGAACTGCAATCCTAATCCTTCAATACTTGATATAGAAAAAATTGTTATTGAGCAGTACATTTTCAAGTGTCCCAATACTTACAAGTAACTGGCTGCATCCTTGTTTCAGATGAATGACTCGGTAGAGAATCAAAAAGGATAACAGTCCCAGAGTTTGCACTTGTGAAAACAAGTCAACAATGGTAACTCCATTCAGAGAACACTGATGTAATCCTGCAGATTGTTTAAGAGACATTTGTCTGTCTGTGGCTACTCTAATTAGGCACAGCCATTAGGACACTTCAGAACCGGGAATAGAGCCTGCATATGTAATGAACCACTATGGTTGCCCTCATGTACGCATACATACATTCTACACAATACATACAAGTAGGGATGCACCGATATATCGGCCGCCGAAACATATCGGCCGAAAATGGCACTTTTGGCATAATGCTGAAAGTACAATTTTCCTGCCGATACATCGGCGCATCCCTGATTTCTTTCCTCCCCGCTGGGCGCTGCTCTGTGTCCCAGCGGGGAGAAGAGAAAGTGACAGCCAGCCAAGCGCTGCGGTGGAGAGCACTGTGAGCGGCTGGCGTCTCCTCCCACACCGCTCTGCCGCCTATCACAGTCCTGCAGAGCGCTGTGGGGGGCGGAGACAGCGCTGTCTGGGGGGGGGGGCACACGGGGGGGCAAGTGATAACCCCCCCTTGCCCCTCTGTAGCGACGCCACTGCTCATAGAGGATTCCTGTTCATTGATAACAAGGGACACAGAAAAAGAGATTGAGGACTTAGTGTTCTCAATCTCTTTTTCTATTTTAAAAGGTCAGAGCGCTGTGGGGGGCGGAGACAGCGCTGTCACAGGAGGCTGGGCTTTCCTCCCTACACCGCTCGATCAGCCTCCTGTGACAGTGTGTCAAAGAGGAGAACGAGAGCAAACACTCAGCGATCGGTGATCGCTGAGTGTTTGTACATAATTGAGGATATGGTATGTTAACTATATCCTCAATTATGAATGAATGGGAGTGATCTACATTACCCCAATTCATTAATAATTGTAGCTATAGTAAACAAACCATGTTCTCATGTTATCAATGAACAGGAACACTCATAGACAG